>NC_080042.1:58434882-58484664 GCF_012489685.1 Lotus japonicus
TTGTTAGAAGCACTCTTTGTAAACCCGAAATCTTTTACATCATATTGTAAAGTTCATCAAGAGACCAAGGTTGGTCGGATCTTGAGAGGACTGAATCAAGGCTGATTCAGTATTTAGCTAGTCTTAAGAGGATCGATAGATCAGCTTCTTAAAGGATACTAGTGAGAAAATCAGTGTATTGTTAGTCACTTAGCAGGTTCCAAAGTGCAGTTGTAACACTCATTGATTTTAGTGGATTGCCTTCATCAGAAGAAGGAAGAAATCACCTTCACAGTGGACTGGATTAGCTTGAGCTTTTATCTCAAGTGAACCAGGATAAAATACTCGTGTGCTTTACTTCCTATCTTTCAGCACTAGTTTTTATCTTTGAGTTTTGAAAAAGCAGAAAAAAGTATATCCAAGATTCAAAAACTCTATTCAAACCCCCCCTTTCTAGTGTTTTTCGCACCTTCAATTGGATCAGAGCTCCGGTTCTGATTTAACACCTAACAGTGTTCAGTGATCCAGAACCTTGTGTGAAAAACAAGCAATGGCCCAAGCCAATACTTCCGCTGACAACAATAACAACAACAATCAACTCAGAGCCACCAATCTTGATGGTGAAAAGTTTGAGTACTGGAAAGATAGAATAGAATGTTATTTCCTTGGCACTGACCCAGATCTCTGGGATATGGTCATTGAAGGCTATACTGATCCAGTAGATGCTTCAGGAGTGAAGATCCCTCGTTCTGAAATGACTGACGCTCAGAAGAAGCGTTTCAAGGATCATCACAAGGCGAAGTCCATGCTATTCAGCTCAATATCATATATTGAGTATGAGAAGATCTCTGACAAAGAAACTGCTAAATCCATCTTTGACTCCTTGGTCATGACGCATGAAGGAAATGAAGAGGTCAAGGAAACCAAGGCTCTTGCTCTCATACAACAATATGAGCAGTTTAAGATGGAATCTGGTGAAACCATTGAGGAGATGTACTCGAGGTTTCAAACTCTGATTGCTGGAATCAGAGTGCTAAACAAGGCTACTCTACTGGTGATCATGTCAAGAAGATTATCAGAAGTTTGCCTAAAGAGTGGAGAGCTTTTGTCACTGCCCTGAAACTCTCCAGAAATCTGAACTCTTTGAAGTTAGAAGAGCTTGTGAGTCATCTCAGGAGCCATGAGATTGAACTCAAAGGAGACAAGCCTCAGAAGAAAGACAAGTCTATTGCTCTTAAGTCAAAGTCTGACAAAGCAAAAGCTTATCAGGCAGAAGAAGAGAACTCATCTGAAGAGCTATCAGATGCATCTGATGATGAAGAGTTGTCTCTCTTCACAAAGAGGCTAAGCAAATTTTGGAAGAACAGACATAGCAAGGGAAAAGGACCAAAGAGAAGCTCAGGAAAATATGAATCTTCATCTGGTCAGAAGAAATCATCTGGAAAGGAAGTCACTTGCTTCGAGTGCAAGGAATCTGGGCACTACAAGAGTGACTGTCCCAAGCTTAAGAAGGACAAGAGACCTAGAAAAGTCTTCAAGAAGAAAGCCCTCATAACCTTTGATGCAACTGATTCTGAAGAAGCTGAGTCAGAAGAAGATGAAGCTGTGGAGGCTCTAATGGCTACCACTAGCAGAGGTGCTGAAGCTTCAGAAGATGATTCAGACTCTGAAAATGATGATGAGGTATTCTCTGACTTTTCTCTATCTGAGCTAAGAACTGCTTTATCTGAAATAATGAAGAAACATGATATTTTGCTAAATAAGCATAAAGAGCTTAAGAAGAAATATGCCGCTAAAACCAGTTCTTCAGAAGTTCATGAGAAGTCAGTCTCTGAACTCATGGATGAAAACTATATTCTTATTAATGACAATGTTGTTCTTCGTGCTAAGAATGATGTGCTAGAAGATCAACTTGCATCATCTGATGTTAAGTATGAAACAAAATATGAGAAAGCGTTTCAAAAGTTCCTTGCAAAGGCATAAATAGAAGTCTTATGGCTTCAATGATCTATGGCATGAGCAGAAATGGGAACAGTGGTCTTGGCTACTTTCAATCCATGAAAGATGAGTCAACTGAGTCCAAACGCGAACCCTTGCATAAACATTTCGTTCCCGCTGGCACTGTCATTCCAGAAAAGGCTACACCAAAGATGGTGAAATCAAAAGGGAAATTTAAACTTGATATGTCTAAATATTATACTCAAGTTCCTCTGCATTATCCTCCTGTTGCACCCAAAGTTCCAAGAACTTCTGGGAAAACTAACAAGAAAGGACCCAAGATGTGGGTACCTAAAGCAAAAATTATTCCTGTTGCAGACATCTTATGCAGCTCAGTTAAGACACCTGTCATGGTACCTGGACAGTGGATGCTCGCGACACATGACGGGCACAAGGTCTATATTCCAAAAACTGACACCGCTTAAGTCAGGAGGAGACGTTGGATTTGGAGGAAACCAGAAAGGAAAAATTATTGGAAAAGGTTCCATAGGAGATGGAAAAACTCCAGTTATCAATGATGTACTTCTGGTGGAAGGATTATTTCACAACTTGCTCTCCATAAGCCAAATTGCTGACAAAGGTTACGATGTGATCTTCAATCAAACTGGATGCAAAGCTGTTAGTCAAACAGATGGATCCGTTTTATTTTCTGGGAAGAGAAAAAATGATATTTACAATATCAGATCCTCTGAACTACTATCTCAGAAGGTCAAGTGTCTCATGTCAGTTAATGATGAGCAATGGATCTGGCACAGACGCCTAGGACATGCAAGTCTCAGAAAAATTTCTCAACTTAGCAAGCTAAATCTCGTCAGAGGATTGCCTCATCTGAAGTATTCATCAGAGGCTCTATGTGAAGCTTGTCAGAAGGGTAAATTCACCAAGAAGCCTTTTAAAGCAAAGAATGTAGTATCTACAACAAGGCCCCTTGAGCTACTTCACATTGATCTCTTTGGACCAGTGAAAACTGAATCCATTGGAGGAAATAAGTATGGGTTAGTCATTGTAGATGATTATAGTAGGTGGACATGGGTAAAGTTCCTAAGGCACAAAGATGAAACACATACTGTGTTTACCAACTTCATTACCCAAGTTCAGAAGGAGTTTCAATCTTCCGTGATTACTTTCAGAAGTGACCATGGTGGAGAATTTGAGAACAAAGCTTTTGAAGATTTATTCAACTCTCAAGGAATCTCTCACAACTTCTCTTGTCCTCGCACTCCTCAACAAAATGGAGTAGTTGAAAGAAAGAATATAACTCTTCAGGAGATGGCACGCACCATGATGCAAGAATCAAGTATGGCCAAACACTTCTGGGCAGAAGCAATCAACACTGCTTGCTACATCCAGAACAGAATCTCCATTAGACCAATTCTGGAGAAAACTCCTTATGAGCTATGCAAAGGAAGACAACCTGACATCTCTTACTTCCATCCATTCGGAAGTACTTGCTTCATGCTCAACACTAACGAGCAATTGGGTAAATTCGATTCTAAAGCTTTAAAATGTTATTTTCTTGGTTATTCTGAAAGATCCAAAGGTTTTAGAATTTATAATATTATTCATCAAACTGTTGAGGAATCCATCCAGATTAGATTTGATGATAAGCTTGGCTCAGAAAAGTCAAAGCTGTTTGAAAGATTTGCAGATTTAAGCATTGACTGTTCAGAAGCAAATCAACCAATAAAAAGCCCAGAGGATGTTGCTCCAGAGGCTGAAGCATCTGAAGATTTTCCAACAACTTCTGATCCTCTTCAGAAGAAGAAAAGAATAGTTGCTTCTCATCCAGAAGAACTGATCATTGGCAACAAAGATGCTCCCGTCAGAACCAGGTCTATGCTCAAACCTTCAGAAGAGACTCTTCTGAGTCTGAAGGGATTTGTGTCTCTCATTGAGCCAAAATCAGTTGATGAAGCTCTTGAAGACAAAGGCTGGATTCAAGCAATGCAAGAAGAGCTAGATCAGTTCACCAAGAATGATGTATGGACCTTAATGCCTAAACCTAAAGGGTTCCATGTCATAGGAACCAAGTGGGTGTTCAGAAACAAGCTGAATGAAAAAGGAGAAGTAACAAGAAACAAGGCAAGACTGGTAGCTCAAGGCTACAGTCAACAAGAGGGAATTGATTACACTGAGACCTTTGCTCCTGTAGCAAGGCTTGAAGCTATAAGGCTACTGATTTCCTTCTCAGTAAATCACAACATCATTCTTCACCAGATGGACGTCAAAAGTGCCTTCCTCAATGGCTACATTTCAGAAGAAGTGTATGTCAAGCAACCTCCTGGCTTTGAAGATGACAAACACCCAGAGCATGTCTACAAGCTCAAGAAGTCACTCTATGGATTGAAGCAAGCTCCCAGAGCGTGGTATGAAAGGCTCAGTTCCTTTCTTCTACAAAATGAGTTTGTAAGGGGTAAAGGTGACAATACTCTCTTCTGCAGAACCTATAAGAATGACATTCTTATAGTTCAGATTTATGTTGATGATATCATTTTTGGTTCTGCTAATCCCTCCTTGTGCAAGGAATTTTCTAAGTTAATGCAGGCTGAATTTGAAATGAGCATGATGGGAGAACTTAAATACTTCCTGGGAATTCAAATAGATCAACGACCAGGAGTCACCTATATCCATCAGAAGAAGTACACCCTGGAACTTCTGAAGAAGTTCAACATGAGTGACTGCAACATCTCAAAGACTCCAATGCATCCAACATGCATTCTTGAGAAAGAGGAAGTTTCCTCTAAGGTTTGTCAGAAGCTCTATCGTGGAATGATAGGCTCTCTTCTTTACTTAACTGCATCTAGACCTGATATATTGTTTAGTGTGCATCTATGTGCTAGATTCAATCAGATCCTAGAGAGACTCACTTAACTGCTGTTAAGAGGATCCTCAAATATCTGAAAGGAACCACTAACCTTGGCTTGATGTATAGAAAAACATCAGAGTATACACTTTCAGGTTTTTGTGATGCTGACTTTGCTGGAGATAGAGTGGAAAGAAAAAGCACTTCTGGAAGCTGCCATTTCCTTGGATCAAATCTTGTCACGTGGTCAAGCAAAAGACAGAACACAATTGCTCTATCAACTGCTGAAGCAGAATATGTCTCAGCTGCCACATGCTGTACACAAACCATATGGATGAAGAATCATCTAGAAGATTATGGGTTGTCTCTGAAGAAGGTTCCTATTTATTGTGACAACACAGCTGCTATCTCACTCAGCAAGAACCCCATTCTACACTCAAGAGCAAAGCATATAGAGGTAAAATATCATTATATTCGTGATCATGTTCAGAAGGGCACTCTATCACTAGAGTATGTTGATACTGACCATCAGTGGGCAGATATTTTCACTAAGCCCTTAGCAGAAGATAGGTTTTTATTTATTCTTGAAAACCTGAACATGGATTTTTGTCGTGAGTAAGGTTTTCTTCAGAACTTTTGACCATGGTACCTCTGAAGTCATCAGATGTTACCTCTTTCAGAAGTTACTCGATCAGAAGCACTTAACCCACTGGTTAAACTTCTGTGGTAGACAACAATACACATGTCACTTCATTTGTGACATAGTTCCTTGAGTCGCGTGGTATATCTGCTATAATGATGGTGTCTACTCTCCTCTACTATGCTATTTTCAGACTATATACTTTATAACCGTTGATTTTGCCTTTAATTTCTTAGAAAAACTGTCAACGGTTACCATTAAACCCACAATATACACTATCACACACGATCTCCCACTCACTTACATTTACGGTTTTGAAACTCCCGTGTGCATTGCATTCATTCATACTTCTCCCTCCAACATTTCCCCTTTCTCTGAACCCTAAAACCTCATCCTCTAAGAATCATGGGTAAATCAAGGAAACCTAAGGCGAATGTTTCTGCTGCTACCACACAAACTGCCAAAGATCAGGAGAAGCAAAGATTCGAGGAAGCTCAGAAGATTCTGAATGCACCAAATGTAGTCACCTGTGCAAAGAAAGTGGAAGAACTGAATGTGTGCTGCGAAGCAAGAGTTGATTTTGATAATCTTGCTCAACAAGGGTTTGATATCAGGAACCAAGTCGAGTTGCAAGGATGGTCTGGGTACTTCAACAGGCTCGTTGGTCCAATCTATCACAAATTGGTTGTCGAGTTCTGGAAAAATGCAGTGTGCAATGACTACTACGTCGTCTCCCATGTACTGGGCAAGAAAATTGTGATCTCTGAAGAATCTATTGCAAAGCTGCTGGGTATGAAGTTCCAGGAGGGAAAAAGGATCAAGAATGTTGAAGCAAATGTTGCTGGAATGAGGACCGTTGTCAACAAGGCGCTCTATGATAACTGGTCTTACGAGAAAACCAAGTACAGCTTTAAGGACTTGAAGTCTGAGATGAAGATTTGGCAAAAGATCTTCATGCACTGCATTCACCCTAGAACTGGAGGAACTGATTACCTGAATGCAACTCAGAAGGTAATCATGTACTACATTTCAACTGGTGAGCTTATATGTCTGTCATTCCTTCTTTTCAATTATCTGAAGGAGTGTGTGGAAAAATCAAGGACCACAACTGGTTCTGAGAACAAGAGATTCATCTCCTACATTCCGTATGGAAGGCTACTGTCAGATATCTTCGTCCAAAACAAGCTTGTTAAGACTCTATCAGATCTTGAACTTCACGAAGATCTGGCCACGATAGTTGGTGATACCCTCAATGGCACAAAGTTAAAGAAAATGCAGATCATTGAGAAGATCAAAGTAGCTCCCAAAGAAGACACTTCTGATGAAGTTCGTCAGAGGAATTACCCCATTGATGACTTTCCTATTTGGTCCAAGAAGGACAATCCAGCATGCATTCTGGAATATGTAAGGATGCTCAGAAGACAAGGAGATCCTATCACCCTTACAGAATTCGTTAACACCCTTCCTGAAAGTCCTCCTAAGCTGACTACCAGGAAATCCAGAAGAGCAACAAGCAGCAAGCCCTCAGATCCTAAGGGCAAAGGGATTCTGATAGAGGAACCTGCAAAGAAGAAGGCTGCTTCCAAGACCGTGATCATCAGGGAAGCATCTTCTGAAAGGTCTCTGAAGAGAACCTCAACTCAACAACAACAAATGTCTGATTTTGAAAGCTCAGAAGACACATGGGAAGACTTCTCAAGTGAGGAAACTGAAGATGAAGACAGGCCTCTGGCTAAGAGACGCAAAATCATTCTTGAGGAAGAGGAAGATGAGCAGGATGACCATGAGATCATCCAGAATGTAATTCAGGGTATAAGAGACTCCTCAGAGGCTGAAGAATCCACAGATTCTGATGAGGTACACTTGGTAAGAAGAAGAAAGCTGCCTCTGAAAGGTCCCCTTCAGCAGAAAGAGACAGTTGCAGAACAAGCTTCTGAATCTGCTTCAGAAGTACAACGTGAAAGAAGATCTAAAAGAACTTCTGATCCAGCAAGGGCTGTCCAACTCACCAGAACCTCACCTATCAGAAGCCATGCTAAGGTAATTACTGAAAGCATTAATTCTGATTCTACTTTAGTAGTTGTACCTGAACAACCCCTGCCTATATCTACTTCCATGCCCACCTTAACCCAAACAGCACCCACTCAACCTGAAACACAAACTCAAACACAAGCTGAACCTCAAGCTCCTACTTCAACCATCCAAACAGCTACCACAGACATTCCTTCCATTCCAATTTACACCTCTTCCACATCCATCCCAACTGAACCAGTACCTCCCTTAAATTCCTTCATTCAAGGCATTATTCAAAGTGAGGCAACTCTAAAGACCTTAGTTCAGCAATTCACTTCCAAGCCAGCATCTACTCCACACACCTTTCTCATAACCCAGACTGGTGAGATCCCTGCTGAGAAAGAGAAGGAAGATGATGATGTCCAAATCCTTGAGCCGCCTTTCAATGTGAAGCCTCTTCAACAAATTGCTTCCAATTTTGAAGATCGGATTCCAGACGCTGCTGAGACCTCCTATGTATCCTTGTCCAATTACTCAGCAGCCAACTCACAGGATCTGAGTTTCACTTCACCTGAGAAGACTGTCACCTCAAGGCAAAGGCCAGATACTATCTCTGAAGCTGAGCATATGGATGAATCAGATCACTCAGGCGTCGAGAAGGATCATGAGATTGATTCCATTCCTACTGAACACATGGAAGAATCAAATGCTTCGAGCTCCAATGCTGCCAGAACTCCTCAGCCTGTTCTGACCCTGGCCACCTCTTTCCTCCCTCAGAGTCTTCCTTAACTCATTCAGGAGTTTTCTGCAGAAGCAATCAGAAGGGTGAACTGGCTGTATCAGTTAACTGATAATCAGTTTGATGCTTCTCTTGTTGATAGTCTATGGTCTGCATTTGAGAGTTGGTCAGAAGGCAAAGGTTATGAACTTCAGAAGCAGCTTAGTAGGGAGAAAAGACTCAGAGTTCATGATGCATCTGAGAGGGCCTATGAGCAGAGGCAGAGAGTGCTGCACAAGGTGTGTGAGCCTCTGAGACGAGCTATGGCTGAAAGATCATGTGTTGTCTCTGAATGTACCTCAGAGGATGTTGAGATGGTTTCAACAGAGGAAGAAGAAGAAAGCACAGATGGTATAGTTATTCTGGAAGATGCAGATGCTGATGAGGTTCTGAAACAAGGGCCGATTCACGTTGATACTGTTATAACTTCAGAAGCTGAAGCTGCCACTCATCCACAAGCATCAGATGTTCCTCCCTCTGCTCCAGCTCCAGAAGTTGCCGTTTTAGCTGCCCGGATCGACAGGATTCAAGATGATCAGCAGCGATTGTTTCAGATGGTTGAGCAACAAGGACAAGTTCAGACTGAGCAAAGCAAGCAGATTGCAGAATCATCAAGCAAAATGGAGGCCATCATGAAGTATCTAATGGAAAACCTTCCCTCCTCTTCCAAGCCATGATTCCTCATCTCTATCATGCATACATTTAATTGTTATGACCGCATTTATTTTATGCTGACTATGTTTAATTATTTCTTATCTGATTCAATGCACCGTCCATTTAGTAACTTACATGCCTTTATGATTTGATAAGTTTTCTGCATGTTTTTCTGTTACCTTTTCTCCTTATAATCTTCGCCATCCTTCCTCTTCATCACAAAGCAATTCACGACATCATTCTGTTTCATTACTCCTTGTTCAAGAATGACTTCTGTCGATTTGATTTCTGAACTCAAGACTTTGGTATTTGACCAAGTCTTTCCATGGAGTGTTAATCTTTCCTCTTCTGAGATCTCTCAAGCTATTGAGAAGATTGAGCATCTTCTGACCTGTTGGCTCACCTCTCATCAGACTCTCTGTCTTCAGAACCTTCAAGAAGTTCTGACTGACCTCCTCCGTCTGACCAATCGTCGGAAGGACGTTGAAGATCAATTCCAGGGCATTTGCATGCTTCTGGAATATGAAGCAGATAACGATGTAGCGGATCCAGAGGCGGTCCAGGAGAATGTGGCGTTGAAGGAGGAGCTAGCAGCTTAGTTAGCCTCAATTAATCAGGACATTCGTCCCCTCCACCTTCACCTTCTCTCCATGAAGAATTCTCGAGCGTTCCTATTTATCTAGGATTAGTCTTCTTCATTCCTCTCTCTCCCTTGTACTTCTTCTCCGTTCAGTAATAATAACATATTTAGTTGCATCATTTCCTGTTATTGTTATTGTTGTCTGTGTTTTTCACTCTTTTTGATTATGACAAAAAGGGGGAGTACATAAATTGGTTTTGATAAATTTTTATATTACATAAAACCAGTAGAGGAGAACAAGTATCAATACTTATAGCACATAGATATTGTCAAGCGTCTCAGATAAGGAATACATTTTGAACTAATCTTGCTTCTAACGCTTTATTCCAATTATATCTGAACAAGACTCTATGTCATTATGTGAGATACGCTAAGTTCTGAAACCATCACTTCTGATGAGTATACATCTCTTCAAGCGTAAATTCTGATCACATAACCAGACTCCGAATCTAGTTTCTTCACAAATTCATCAAGTCATAGATTCAGGGAGAGTCAGGGGGAGACCCTTGCTCAGAATCAGGTTTTAACCCAGATTCAGAAAGAGCATTGCAAACCGTTACACAAGGATAAGTTTAATCTCTGATCCTTTCTCTCTTGTGTATTCAGTTTACTGTGTAAAAATTGTTCATCAAAATACTTGTTTTGTCATCATCAAAAAGGGGGAGATTGTAAGATCAAGGTTTGATCAGTGGTTGCATCTCTATATTTTGATGATTACAATTAAGGTTTGTGATGATGAACAATTGTGGTACCCTAACGTTTGTCTTTTTAAGTTGTGACAAACAGGTTCTGAATCTGACCCAAGCCTATTCGTTCAGAAGAAGAAGAACCAAGGGTTACTAAAAAGAGAGCTCTTCATTCTACCATGTTCGTTCTGAACAGTGGCAAAAGCTTCAGAAGCTCTGAAGATGGAAGCTCTCAAGAAGATCTGAAGAACTCAAGTCAGAAGTTCTGAAGACCAGATGTTCCAGTGGAACGGTCCAGATGCAGAAGACTCAAGTTCTGAAGACTTACAAGAAGTTGGTTCTGAAGACCCAAGCTATTCTAGCTCTGACGATCAGAAGTTCTGAGGAACTTGTTCAGAAGCAGAAGTTGCACGGTCAGAGGAATCCAAGCTCCAATCTGACGATGATCAGAAGCTTCATCAACGTTCATCTGAAGCTCCTTCATCTCAGTCAACTGGTGAAAAGACAGGTCATTATCACAGTACAACGTCGTACAAATCTCAGTCTGTCCGCCACCTACCTTGTACAGCCTAGCAGTCTGATATTACAGAATTGCCACTCCAACGGATAAAACCCTAGCAACGGCTACATCACAAGTCTTGGAGTATATAAAGGCTGAAGAAAGAAGAAAGAGGTTAAGAAACTTTGCTGAAAATATTCAACATAAACGAACCATTCTCTTAGCATTATTTCTTCACTGTTCTTAAACTTCTGAGTTTACTATTCGCTTGTTAGAAGCACTCTTTGTAAACCCGAAATCTTTTACATCATATTGTAAAGTTCATCAAGAGACCAAGGTTGGTCGGATCTTGAGAGGACTGAATAAAGGCTGATTCAGTATTTAGCTAGTCTTAAGAGGATCGATAGATCAGCTTCTTAAGAGGATACTAGTGAGAAAATCAGTGTATTGTTAGTCACTTAGCAGGTTGCAAAGTGCAGTTGTAACACTCATTGATTTTAGTGGATTGCCTTCATCAGAAGAAGGAAGAAATCACCTTCACAGGTGGACTGGATTAGCTTGAGCTTTTATCTCAAGTGAACCAGGATAAAATACTCGTGTGCTTTACTTCCTATCTTTCAGCACTTAGTTTTTATCTTTGAGTTTTGAAAAAGCAGAAAAAGTATATCCAAGATTCAAAAACTCTATTCAAACCCCCCCTTTCTAGTGTTTTTCGCACCTTCAAATCCTTTCTTGTTGATTGTAACTTTGAGCCACAAGTCTTTCCTTGTTTCTAGTGACTTTCCCATGTTCATCCACTTTGTTTCTGAATACACACTTGGTACCAATGATAGTTTTTCCTGGAGATTTGGGTGTCAGTGTCCAGATTTGACTTCGTTCAAACTGATTGAGTTCTTCTTGCATGACCAAGATCCACCCTTCGTCTTGTAAGGCATTGTCTATAGATGTTGGCTCTATTTCTGATAGCAGAGCACAATTGTTTTCTTCTCTGAAGGTGGATCTTGTTCTTACTCTTTTTGACACATAGCCAAAAACTTGATCAGTTGGCGGATGATCGGTTTTATACCTCCAATCTTTTGGAAGAGATAAAATGACGTCAAATGATTGAGATTGTTCGTTTCTTTCCCAAAAGAACTTTGTCTTGTATTATAGTGATTAGGTGGACATCGGAGGTGAGTATCTGAAAGAAACTCTGACGCTCAAGTCATCAAGGCTGAGTGAGGAATACGAATTAGGACATGTTTGATATGTTGTATAATATAAAGTCTGATAGTGTTAGACCTGATGGTTATATGCTTATTAAGATAAGGTCTGATAAAAATTTAATCCTATACAATGTTTGTTCTAATACCGCATTACTTATCATATCATTTAAATTGATACATTATACGTTTCGTGGAAGGAGTGGTTGTGATGGCAGCAGCGGTGGAGAATCACAGTGGTGGTGGCCGATAGTGGTAGTGGTGGTGGTATAAGAGATTGAGAGGGGGTGGAGTTGGTTGTGGTGATGGGTGACGATGGCGGTAATGGTAATAATGGTGACAGTGTTATAGGGTTGTGGTGGCGATGGTGGGGAAGGGAGGGTGGTGACAAGGGCAGTTGTAGTGGACAAAAGGTGGTGGTTGTGGCAGTAGTGGTGGTGGCGACAGTCGTGTTGGTGAATGGAGGCGGTAAAGTATGGTGGTGGTGGCGATGGCGGTGGTGGAGTTGATTGCGGGGTTGAAGGTGGCAATAGTGGTGGTAGCAGCATTGTTGTAGGGCGGTGGTGGTAGTGGCAGTGACAGTAGCAATGACGTAGCGACAATTATGAAAGACTTAATTGCACATTTGGTTCCCTATGTATACCTATTTCACGATTTCAGTCTCCAACAAAAATAAATTGTGTTACGCGTTCCTGACTAATACCTCCATTTATAGAATTGGTTTTCCGTAAAAAAACATAAATTTTTTTTTTTCTGATGTGGCTTTTTTAATTTTTTTTTTTGGGTTACATCAAGGAAAGAAAGAACAAAACTAAGAAACTAAATCATTGCAAAGCAAAGGTAATTGAAAAAATTATTTTTGTGTTTGTATAAATAATTTCATTAACGTGAAAAGATTTTGATCTAATTGTCGTTTTTTTACGATAAAAAAATTGTTTTTTTTTGTTGTTTTTGCTTTCATATTTTTGTGTTGCTATATGTGTTTTCTGTTTATTTTTCATCAAAATTGTAAAAGATGAGAATTTGTGTGGATCAATCCAAACTTGCACTAAAGAGTGACTAGGCTAGTTACTATACCAACGTTCTCTCTCCCACTCAGGCGAGAATTCTGCGAGGATTACATTTGCATAGTCTATTTTTCAACTCTCATTAAATGAAAGCTTGAAACAAGGAAGCAGTTTGACAAGTCAGATTTATTAAGGTGAATTAATATGCCAAAGGCCATGAGGTCATCAGCTGAAGAGACTTTGATTGTTTAGTTTTTGTCATAAATTGAAGGAGGTTTCTTCATTTAAAGTTGTAATTACTACTTTTTTACGGTCATTTATATCATTTTTAACATTAAATTCTCACATTGCAATGTTTGATACTCCTTCCTTTATTTCAAAACGTTTTGTTTGAGATAATTTAAGAATTCATTAATTGATATATAATTTACATTAATTAAGTAATTTGGGAGAAAAAATTACTTATTCATCCCTAATTATAAGACCTTTTAATTTGGGAGAATTATTCATTCGTCCCTAATTATAAGACTTTTTTTCATGCATACCTTGTGTATTTATTATACTTTTTCAATTCCAAAATTTTAATTACTACAAATAATCAATGATTTTCCATATTACTTAATACATTAATCAAGGTTAAATGTGGAATATTGTATAAAGTTTTTTTAAAACTGATACATTAATTAAATTCATTACAGGCTTTTTTAACCTGCATAATTGTTTGAAAATATTTTTATAATTAGGGATGGATGAAGTAGGTGAAAATTTGAGCCTAAGGTAATAGTGTGAGAGATATAAAATTAGACGATGGTATGGAAGAAGATGTGATAAATAGTCTTGAATTTTTAAAAAAATTAAACAACAACTGTTTCAGAATGAAGGACTAATCTTTTGTCCCCACATTAGAAAGTGGTAAGAGTTTAGGGACATTCATACAAGTATATATATTTTCTTTATAGGAAAATGTTAGTTATTAGTAATGTTAGTACGTAAATTAGTCAATTCTAAGGGTTCGAACCCTGGACCTTTCACCCTTCATTCCCCCGACCATGACCTTATGTCCCCTAACTGTTACCACTTGAGTTAATCATCGGGGACAAGCAATTATAGATGTAATGACCGATCTTTGCAAAGGATGAAATCTACTCCCAAAAAAATTGGTCGATAAAAGAAAAAAGCTAACGTTAAGTTGGCAAAATCTCATGTTTGGGTTATTTTATTTTTGTAAATTAGTTTTAACATTAAAAAGTTACTCGTAAAGTTTTCTCTCTAAAATTTTCTGATTTACAAAATGTTTTTGACCTCACATTAAAAGTGGTAAGAGTTTGAGGACATGTAATGATTGATATCTGCAATGAATAAAATATACTCCAACCAACAAGGTGTAGCACAACTGGTAAATAGTTTGACTTCTTAAGCATTTATTCTAGGGTTTGATTCCTAGGTGGTGCGTATACATGTAGAATCATTTGTTGGGAGAGACCTACCAACTTAATATGATTTTAGAGTCTTAGAATATAGTTTCATAGCTGCCGAAAATGAGATACCCATTATGGAGAACATTGGTTTGATTCATTCTTTTATAAAAAGAAAATAACTTCAACATGACATGAGTAGATTTTTTTTTTGTTACAATGAGTGGCAAAACAAGGCCACCAGCACTAAGGCACGACTAAAACACCAGGGAGGTGAGGATCAGGAGGACTATCCTCAAACAGCAAGTTGTGGCATTCCCCACAGGGATAATTCTTCTCTCTGAAGTTACTGGTAAAATCTTCTCTCTAAAATTAATTTTAACTGTCAAATTAGGACCCGTTCCTTTCATTCTTTTGTGAATTAATCACTTTCTTTAAGAAAATCCCTTGACTGTTTTTGAAAAAAATTATTTTTTAAAGCTATATCAAATATATTTTGAAAAAACTATTAATTCTTCAAAAAGAGATAAAATCACAAACTCTATGTAAATAGGAGCACTTTACAAGGACGTCGTTGCTTAGTTTTCTTTTACACTTCCTTTTGTAACAAAAAAAAAACTCTATGTAATTTGTTTTGCTTTTGTAAAAAAAACTCTATATTAAAAAAAAGTCACCGTAATACGATGTAATTTAGTTTTACAATATTATCACTATTTCTTAATCTAGACATATTTATGAAAAAAATATATTGTTTGATTTTTCATTTAATATATAAACAAAATTATCCTTAAATGATATCTCAAATGGTAAGAATTAAGAGATATCTATCTATATATATTAGAAAAGAACAACTTCTAGCATGACGTGTCGCTCTCACAGGCCAAGTTAGTGACGTGTCGCTCCCAGATTAATTCTCACATTATATTTTACATGTAAGCTCTTTCTCCTTGGCCCCACTTGCCACATGTGCCCTGATTTTTACTTACATTATTTATCCTTAATAAAAAAATACATTTTTAAATTTTAGATTTGATTAGGATTTAGGTTTTTTATTTCTTGATTTTATCTTAATTTATTTTTGATTTATTTTTAGAGTATTAATTACTTTTTATGGTATTTTTATTGAATTTTTGGATTTTTAATTAATTCCGGATTTTATGAGTTTTTATTGTGATTTGCTAGATTTTGATAGTTTTTATCTATTTTTATTTAGTATATTTTTAAATTTTAGATTTGATTAGGGTTTATGTTGTTTATTTTTGTATTTTATCTTAATTTATATTATTATTTATTTTTAGAGTATTAATTATTTTTTATGGTATTTTTATTGAATTTTCGGATTTTTGATTAATTTCGGATTTTATGACTTTTTATTGTGATTTGCTAGATTTTGATAGTTTTAATCTATATTTATTTAGAAAATTTTTAAATTTTATATATATTAGAAAAGAACAACTTCTAGCATGACGTGTCGCTCTCACATGCCAAGTTAGTGACGTGTCGCTCCCAGATTAATTCTCACCTAATATTTTACATGTAAGCTCTTTCTCCTTGGCCCCACTTGCCACATGTGCCCTGATTTTTCCTTACCTTATTTCTTCTTAATAAAAAAATACATTTTTAAATTTTAGATTTGATTAGGATTTAGGTTTTTTATTTCTTGATTTTATCTTAATTTATTTTTGATTTATTTTTAGAGTATTAATTAATTTTTATGGTATTTTTATTGAATTTTCGGATTTTTAATTAATTCCGGATTTTATGAGTTTTTATTGTGATTTGCTAGATTTTGATAGTTTTTATCTATTTTTATTTAGTACATTTTTAAATTTTAGATTTGATTAGGATTTATGTTGTTTATTTATGTATTTTATCTTAATTTATATTATTATTTATTTTTTATGGTATTTTTATTGAATTTTCGGATTTTTAATTAATTCCTGATTTTATGAGTTTTTATTGTGATTTGCTAGATTTTGATAATTTTTATCTATATTTATTTGGTACATTTTTTAATTTTAGATTTGATTAGGATTTATGTTGTTTATTTCATGATTTTATCTTAATATAAAATCTGTGATAAGTGATTTAAATCAATAATACATCCCATCAGCAAAAACTCTCTTAAAACCCTGCCTACCTCCACTATCTCCTCCATGGAATTCATCTCCTCCATGCAATTTTCATCTCATCTCTCCACTGAACGGAACCACTCCCACAAAATCGTCTCATCTCTCAACGGAACCACTTTGCCATCGACTTGCAATCGCATCCCTCCGATTGGCTGCCTTGGACTGATTGGGAAGGTTGCAGATGGAGGTTTCAAATTATTTTCTTCCTTTTTTTGCATAATATGTTATGGTTTTTTTCAATTTTATTTTACTTTACCTTTAACTTTCATTCACTCATGTTTGACTTCAAGGTCAATTTCGTTCATCACTTGTCATGCTAATTTCAAATTCTTTTCTTCAGGTTTTTTTTATAGATATTCCACCAAAAGATATTATTTGGAAGCCATGGATGGTGAGTCCATTTTATATTCTATATGGAATTTTACAATATTTTGATTTGTTTTTTATGTTTTCTGATTCTCCTTTGTATGTGATTCTACAGGAAATATTTTATTCTATTTTAGAGTTATTTTTAGAGTATAAATCAATTAGGATTTAGGTTGTTTATTTTTATCTTAAATTAATTAATACTCTAAAAAAAATCTGAATTTTTATCGTATTTTTATTAAATATTTATTAAAGATTTTGTTTTGTTTTTATTGTCAATTTGTTAGATAGCCTCTCTTATGTTGTGCTATTTTATCTTGAAACCTGAATTTTAAAAGATTTTCCCTAATTATCTAAGATTTAAATAAATTATATTTTGAAAGAAGATTTACTACTACTCCTTACTAAATTTATAATGATGGCTTCGACTCCCCTCTTTGTCACGTTCCATGACTCAATTGGAGAGCTGGCCGGAAAAAGTGGTGAGCATTCTCCCTTTTCCTCTTCAAATTCCTTCTTTGCATAGTTTTGTTTATGTCTAATCTTATTTTGACTCGGGTTATAGATGATGGTTCCGCCAATCTACCTACGCGTGTTGCTCCAAAATCAGTTTCTTGATATAATATTGTAGGTTGAAATGATTTTCTTGATCTAAGACATATTATGATTTGTTTTCTCAGACTATGCTAAGGAATGAAGAATGCAGGAGATTTCAAAAAAAAATTAGAGAAGAATTGTTGAAGTACATTAAAGGCTCGAGATAGAGTTTGGGAAGGAAAAGCATGTGGCTTAATGCTTTTAATTTCTGAGGTAGGAGAATGAATCCTTTTAGTTAAAAGTTCTTTATGTCTAGCATTTGATTCATAAGATTAATGTATTGGTTTGAAGCTACTTATGTGTCTGTTTTTAATTTTATTCTTTATGTGTTTTGGTTGGTTCAATTAGGCTAATTTGAATCAAATGCCTTAAAGAAATCAAGGCACTACTTGAAATAAGGTATGAGAAGCTAGAAGAAGGAAATGAGTTGTAGGCAGGAGAATAGAGAGACAGAGAGAGAGGAGGGTGATTGCACACAAAGAATGCTAATGAAGTGGATATGTTACTTTCAAACAAAAGCTATATTGGATAAGATTTGAAAAATAATTTAAAGAAATTTTAAAATTATTTTCCAAGAACTCCTATGCCATTTTGTTATAGCCTTGCTAAACTATTCAACTAGGTTCTCTAATGCTTTGTTTGATATGGTAGTGAAAAAGAAGAGAGAAATAGAGGAGAGAGAGATAAGAGTTAGTGTGTTTGATTGGCAAGGGATGAGAGATAAAGGGGGCAGATTTTGTGGGTCCAATGTATTTTTTCAATCTTCTCATTTTGAGTAGACATAGAACAAAGTTTGATCAATTTTTTTAGCTTTCCAATTGTAATCTTATTAATTTTTTTGGTTATTGGGAGGGAGTAATCTTATTAATTTATTAAGCCTATCATTGTTTTTATATTTTGATATTTTTATTTTTATTTAAATGTCGATTCATGGCAAACTAATTCCCTCTCTTATTCTCTATTTAACCCAACGATGGGAGAGAATCTACGTCATTCTTTCTCTACTATCACAGCTCTCATACAAACAACTTATATAATTTACTCTATACCACACGTATTTCTCTATACTCATCACATTTTGTTATATTTTTTATTAATGTCAACTCCAACAATCTATTTGCCGTGCAACGCACGGGTAAAAAACACTAGGGGATAAACAAGGGGTAGTTTCAAACTCCAAGCGCAATGTTGTCTACCAAGAAGTTTTTGAGAACATATGAGTGGTTAGTTTAATTTTTTATCTTAATAGTTTTTTTAATACAAACTGACTTCTAAGTGACCTAACTTTATTTCATTGTTAACATGATGTCTATGACATCTTATAAGTTGATGAACATCTGATGCAAAAATATTATTGTCGGTTTAAGGTTCGTTCTATTTTCCCTTACAATGAAATAATTCTTTATTGATTAAAACAAGTATGTACAAAGTCTAATATATATCTTAAATTTTGTAGGCACCCTGCAATATTGGCTCAAACATGGATGACTTGAAATAAAAAAAATGAGGTCATACTTTATGATTTATCTTTCACAATTCAGATTTGTGCTACTATCACGTTCTTTTTTTTTCCATGATTAATATGTATTTATCATCTACTTTATTGGTGATTCTTTTTTGTCCACTTTCCTTAGCATTTCAGACTCTTCTATTTCATCTATTGTTTAATAATCACTTTTTTTTTAAATTAAATATGTAACAGAATCACAGTTGTTATCTAATGTATTGACACGTTGATTTTTTTGAAAAAGAATCACGTGCTATTTCTTCCATTTTCAAAAAAAGAATAATTTTTTAATAAATGTACTAAGGGTGGAATCACGTTGTGGTAATAGGACAGTCGTCACCCTTAGACACAAAATTGTTACTTGATATACTATAAAAGATCATAAACTCCCTATATATTTCGGCTCTTCTCCTTTAGAAGACAAATTTCAAGTAGACGAATCAATATATATTTCTTACACATTTTATTATTATATGCAACTAAAGTAGTGTTGACAAACTACTAATAAAAAAGTCAAACTTTTTTTTTTGAAAGATAAATATATATATATATATATATATATATATATATATATATATATATAATATCAAAAGACTTGAGAGCAAACTCTTAAGCAGGAAATACAATCCAACCAACACCGGCGGAAAAAACCCGAAAGTACACCCAAAGATCGAGCCAGACAAAAACCAAACAGAAGAAACCCAAAGACAGGAAGATAGGAAAACCTAGAAAGTGTCGGAAAGAAAACAGGACAGAGCAAACAAACCAAAAAAAAAAAATCCGATATATTTCATAAATTTTGTAGGTACCTTGCAATATTGACTCAAACTTGGATGACTTGGTATAAACACAAAATGATGTCATACTTTATGATTTATCTTTTACAATCCTGATTAGTGTTACTATCACATACTTTTTTTTTCCATAATATGTGTTTATCGTTTTCTTTATTGGTGATTCCTTATATCTATTATTTGTGTCATTGTTTTCATGTTCATGAAGAATGTGAAACGATTTCATCTTGATCTCAATCAGGCTTAGATGACAAGTCTTTTGGTCCACTTTGCTTAGCATTTGAGACCCTTCTATTTCATATGTTGTTTAATATATTTTAAATAATCAAATAATTGATTGATGTATCAAATACGATAGACATATTCCCCGTGCAACGCGCTGGTAAAAAAGCACTAGAATTTCCCATTCTATATTGATTTATGAAATTTATAAGATTTTGTTTCTCTGATAAATGAGAATCCATTGAGTAAGATGATTTGCATTTAAGTCTGCTCTGAAACCTAAAAGCGGTTGTTGTTTGTATTTGCGTATAATTTTCAATTGTATGTTTTAATTTTAAAGTACTATAATGCTATCTACGTGAGATTTTGTTTTATATAAAAAGTATCATTATACTTTTTTTATACAATCATTATATTCTAAATTAATTAATTGATATTATTTTAATAGAATAAATTTAATATAATTAACTTTAGAATTATTTTCAAAATTTTAAGAGTGTATATTTATATAAGTATATAACTATAATAATTTGATAATAAGAAAAGTAAGAGGAATACAAAATATTAATACATATGTACTATAAAATTATGACCTGAACTTATTAGTGCTAACAAATTAGAGTTACGAGATCTCACGGGGAGAAACATTTTACATGAAAATGAAAATTTGTACGAGTTAAAAAAAAAAAATTTCATTTTCTATAACTTAAGTGTATTTTTAATAATTTAAAAAATAATTATATATTTATGCATTGTTATATATCTAAAACACAAAAGCATTACCCTTTATGCAACACGAGTATACATCTTCACAAACAAAATTCAGTTATATCTCACATATGCAAAAATTAAAGCTTTTGGTTTATTAACTTCTGTGTTTTTCAAAATTTGTGCTCTTTAAATATCTACATCTTTATTATGATTATTCTTACATTCTTAGCATCTTAAATATTTATAATTTAAAATATGAATCGATGTATCAAATACAATAGACATATTCCCCGTGCAACGCGCGGGTAAAAAAGCACTAGTATAGGTTGAAGATAAGAAAGTTCAGGGATCAATCACTGGAGAGTGTAATTTATCTTTCTAATGTACCCAAAAAATATATATAGACAAAATTGTTTACATTTTTATACCGAAATTATTTAAAGCACTTTTTAAAATAAAATGATTTTTTATATTTGTAAATAAACACAAATTAAATTTAGCTTTTGAAAATCTCTAAAAATTAAATTACTTTTTCGTACAATATTATAGTATTTTTATGTTCATCATACACAAATGAGCACTCAGGTTTAGAAGGTTTTTCAAACACGCACTTATTGTAGTTTTAATATTTATGTGATTCTCAATAAATATACATATATCTTAGTTAATAATCGTTGAAGCAAAATAAAAAATTCGGGTTATTTTATTTGTTAAATCAAGCACGTGGCCCCTTGTTTTTCCATCTCCTCCATATATATCATTCTCTCGCCTTCTCCACCTACAACACATTTGTCTCCATGATCTCTTCAGTCGACACGACAATATCTTAATGACATCTTCTGCTTTTTGTGTGTTCCTGTTAGGGTAATCCTCTCGCACGCATGGCGAAATCGTTCCATTGTCTTCGATTCGCGTCTCGTTCTTCCCCTTTTGCACTCTTTGCCTTCTCCCCTAGTACTACTTCTCATCTCCCCTTTCTGCGCCTTATCTCGGGTGAGTTTGTTCACCCCTTCTCTTGGGCGCACCCCGTGTTGTTCCCATTCTATTATTCTATTGTGCGCCACAAATATTCCACCCACACAAATGGAGGAAAGACGAATCCCTATCGATGTTCTTGTTGAAGGTACAAATTATGCATCATCTACTAATTTTCTTTCTATATTGCAAAACATCATAATGAATAGGAAGTTATGCTTATGTTTTGTCATCAATTGATTAAGTATTGATTTTGTAAAATTTCATTTGGAAAGGATTTCGTGGTGTTCTTTGTATACCAATTTTTGCTTTATATAGCGATTTCTACATTTATCTATTTTATTCAATCTTCAATGCATTGTTTTATTCATAGATGAGCAAGATCTTATTACTGTCCAGGTACGACCTGCCACTAGCTTTGAAATCGAAGAAGAACAAAGGTCTTACTCCCACTTTAATACTGAAACACAACTTCGGCATCAGCAGGGCACGACGATGGATTACATTTCCGAGCATCAACAGCAACCAAATGTTTGTGATCATTCCTAGCCACCATATTGAATCCAAACTCCCTATGCCAGGTAATTTTTCAATCCTGTGTATTGCTTAAGGCTCCAAACAATTTTTTTGTAGTGAGTATTTAATTCAAGTAATTTCATAGAGGATATCTCGTCATTGATATTATTTGATGCATTCAATTTACCAGTAAAAAAAGCTGTGGATTAGTGTTGTCCTCCAATGGTAATTTCCAAATAACCTGAATGTCCAGTCGAGCCACATTGCGTCTGTCATCATGGGTTGATCTTAAATGGTTAATTATGTGCATCGCAAACCCAACTCCTCATCTGCAATTGGTTCATTTCATTTGCCTATGAGGATTGGAGGCAAGAGTTCAAGCGAAGAGATGGAGATGGATCTTGATTCTAACGACTACATCTGTTGCGAGAAACAAAACATTTAAGGACAAAACCGAGTGCATAACCATAGAATTCAACTTGAACTAGTTATGTGCTCCTCAAGCCCATCGAAGAAAATCCCTACGCCTACGAGATCCAATAGCTTTCCAAATAAGTTTCCAAGGAGGAGCTTGTGCAAATGAGATGTTGAAGTAGTTGGCCTAAGTCTTTGGTTCCACTATAAAATCTACTCATATCTTGATTTCAGGTTGTAGACTCCTTAAAGAAAACTCACGCTTCATTTTCCACGCGTTTGTTCTCGTCTCCAGGCTCTGCTAGGGTTTCATTGGGGGATTTTCTTAGGTTATTCTGACAGTCCAAATCTGCATTCATTTACGGCTCTTCTCTTAGGTCAATCTAAGCTCCTTGTTTCCCTTTTTTTCTTCATGGTGTTATGGCACTGATCTCTCTAGTCTTCCATTCTTTATTTCCTCTTCCTCCTTCAAAATTCGCATTTTCCACTATGTTGAGGAACTTCAAGATTTCAGACTCTAGGTTCCATAACTGTATGACCATTGAGGTGGATGATTGTAGAAGTGATGAGCTAACCTCTCGTTTGCTCACTGGTATGTTGTGTACATAAGGATCATATAATGTTCATGCTTTAAAGCATACCATCACTGCTTCTTGGAGGCTTCATCATATGTAGAGATCTGGATGATTTCTAGAAACTTGTATGTTTTCCAGTTTGCTGCTTTTAAGGATCTCAGATTGTTGGCTAATAGAGGCCCATGGACCTTTGATTAGATTATTTTTGTGCTCAAAATGTTTAGTGATGAGAATCAACCTTCAGAGATTGACCTCTTATAATTCGGTATGTGGGTAAGGATCTACAATCTCCCTCTGAAATTGAAATATAAATCTATAGCGATGTGTCTTGGTAACTCGATTGATATGTTTGTCAAACTACATAGTCAATTGGAGAATCAACTGGGTCTTTTTCTTTGATTGAATGTCACAATTGATTTATCTAAGGCCTTGATGAAAGGCACATTCTTCAATTAGCAAGGGAATGAGCTTCAGGTTTACTTCAATATGAGAGGCTTTCTAATTTATGCTTTGAGTGCGGTAGAATTAGTCACTAAATTAAGAACTGTGACGATAATAAGAATGTGTGCTGGGGAAGGGGGGATAATGTCCTTTGATTTACCATATGATCCTTAACTGAGGACTTCACCTTTCTTTGATGACCAATTATTCTCAATGAAGTCTTAGGAATCTGGACAACAGAATAATGCTGATGTTACTACGTCGGTGGGATATATTAAAGTGAATAGTCTGGTTAAGATTTCCCTAGAGAAGGATTCACCAACAAGAACTAAGTCCTTTTAAACCTCTTGGCCAAAATAGCTACAACTCTAGTTTCAATGGCGAGCTTTCCAAAGTAGGATAGCATTGCAAAATGGGGTTAAAATATATGTGAGCCCTCAAAAACCTCTTGGTCAAATTTTGTGCAATGATGATTTTATAGGGGAGTTCTCTAAGGGAGGTTCTGAAAGTAAATTTCTTCTGGTGGGGAACTTGATCCAGAATCTTACTCTAAATACCTTGGACTTCCTACTTCTTTTGGAAGGTATGAGAAGGTGGTGTTTTCTCTAATCCAAGATAGAGTGTGGAAAAAGATGAAGGATAGGAAGAAGAAGAAATTGCCTAGTTTCTTTTGAAATTAGTAGTTCCGGCTATTCCTACATATATGATGAGTTTCTTTAGGCTCCTGGAAGGATGCATCTCTACAATGGGGGAAATGACAAAAAAAATTTGGGTGGGGAAGTAACACAAAGGAGAAAGGGAATCATTGGATGAGTTGGGATGAACTTAAGAAACCAAAAGTTGTTGGAGGTTTTGGCTTTAGGTGTCTAAGGAACTTCAATGAGGCTATGCTTGGTATACATTTATGAAGGATTGTAAATATGAAAAACTCCTTGGTGTCTCAGATTTTTAAGAGAAGATATTTCCCTAGAACCTCCTTTATGGAGGAAAAATTGGGGAACCAACCCAACTTCTCTTGGAGGAGCATCTTTTACTGCCATTAGGGTTATTTATATGGGGTCCATATGGTCATTTAGAAATGGAATGAGTATAATGATTTATCAAGATAAATGGATGATCAATCAACTTAGTTTTTGTTTGTGGAGCCCATGTACTAGTCTTCTAAAGGAAGACATTGTCAACATGTTGACTGATGGGGAGAAAAAATGGAATAAGGACTTAATTAAGAGCTCATTCTTATGTTTTTAAGTTCAAAAAATATTGCTAGGCCTCTATCGGATATACTTCCTGATGATGAGTTGATTTGGCATGGGTAAAAGGATGAGAGCTGCTCGGTTAAGCTACTTATTGGCTCCTAAACTCAAACATAGGAGATGTTCCTTCATTTTCGATTTCTCAACAACCTTGCCCAGAAAATTCGGGTACCGGGATCACATGTTGGCTTCAAAAGTTGAATTGTAATAAGGACATTGATCATGTGTCTATGGTGTGCCATTTATTGTTGTCTATATGAGAATCCAAAAATGATGTTTTCTCCTTAGGTAGGTCTGCGAATGCTACCTTTCAAATTTTAACTTTCTCTAATAAGGAATATATATAGAGAAATTTTGAGGGTAAATCCTATAAGAGAATTTCAAAGGGCTCGAAAATGGTTTACTCGAGACTCCCCATATAGGCACTCTGAAGCTTAACGACTTAATGTGGATGCCAACATCCCAACATTAAAGGGGACTTGATTGGGTTTGGATGTCCAGTTGAGAACCATGAGGATTGCATCTTTGTGTCTGCATCTAGCAGAGTTAAGATGATGGTTGATGCCTCTACTGCTGAAGCACTAGCTCTAAGGTGGGCTCTCAAACTAGCTATCCAATTTGGTTTCTCTGGTCTTCATGTCGAATCAGATTCTCTTATTGTTACCTGAGAGTTCTTCTATGGGAAGCTTTACCCTAATATTCAACTCATTGTAGATGATTGCAATTCCATAGCTTGCTCTTGTCTTGATTCATACGAAAGGGAAATGTCCCTCCTCACATCTTGTTTGTAGAAACCATTAACAATATACATAATCATACCACACATATACTATTTATTAGACATTTAATTTAATCAAAATCTCTGTAATACATCTTTCACTCTAGTCCTTTACCTTATTTCCCACCATATTATTGAAAAACATTAAAAAAAATCCTCAAGGGTTGGTCTAGTGGAGCATGACAGGTTCTCGTATCTGACAGGTCGCAGATTCGAACGTCCATTGATCCCCTTGTGGTGAGATAAATGCAAGTCTTATGTAAGTGCTCTTTGAACCCGACACATTTTTCTGCCTTGAACTGAGGCACTACCCCCTCACTTAAATTACTTGTTATTGAGAAAAAACATTGATTTTTAATTTTTTATTAGTCTCACAACTACCGAATGTTGGGATACTTAAGTCAAGACAAACAAAATAGGGATTTGTCCTGGTACTATACTCTTTTGAATGGGGAGTTTTCAGTACCCTTCAATTCTTTTTTTTTGGTATATCAAAAAGACAAACTACATCCTTTAGGGTTGATCCTTCCTCTCCTCAACCGATATGTCAACCACTCTTACCACTTGACTTATCCTTCGGGCACGTAACCTTCCGTTTATTGTTTAGAATATAATGGAATAGATTGCCAAATATAAAATTTTATTAAAAAAAATAGCAAATCGAGGAAAAAAGGTAGAAAACCCTCCACTTTAAATGGATACCAAAAAATTAGTTTAAAAATAAATAATAATTAATTTTCAAAATATATATTAAATATTAACGTATATCACTAATTTTTAATGAATTTAATGGATATACACTGTTAGTGTAAAATAGTTTTACACTGACATCCAATTGAATTCCGCCAAATAAGCAAATATGTTTTTATTTTAATTAAAATTAAAATAAAAAATGAATGTAACTCTCTCTTCTACGTGGCAAACATTGATTGGATGTCTGTGTAAAACTATTTTACACTGATAGTGCACATTCATTAAAATCATTTTTAATTTAACTTTATCTAACCAATCGAAAATATCATATTATTAATTACTGTTTTAGATAGCTATTCAATCAATCAAAGTTATTACTGTTAATTACTTTCCTAAATAGATATTCAATCCATCCCATCAAAAAAAAAAAAAAATAGATATTCAATCCATGACTACATAAAATTTCCCTTAACAAATATTAGAAAAATTAAAATAATTATAATTCATTCTCTATCAATATTGAAAATTCTTTCAAAGAAACAGATTATTGAAATTAGAAAGTTAAAATTTAATATATTTGCTTCATTTTTTTGACGGGATATGTACTTTATTTTTTTATATTCTCTCGCATGATATGCCCATACACATGCATATTGCATTTTGATATTATTTTTGAATTATCCCTTAAATTACTCAATTCTATTTTTTTTACATACAACAATTTTTCTCTATATTTTTTATTTTTTTCCTTCCCTCACATAATTATTTATGTCCTAACACTTTTTTTTTTCTTTTTTTCCCCCTATATTGTTTTTTTTAAACACTCTATATTGTTTTTTTAGGGACCTATAGAGGTGTATTTGTTTAAAAAACTATGGCAAAAATATGATTACAAATTAATTTTTAGTCTAATAGTTTTACAACCATGTAATATGAGATTAACTAGTGCTTACGGAATATTCTTTTTCTTTTTCAGTCTTTAAAGAATATTTTTTTTACAAATACAGTATTGTTATAAACACACTCTCTTACAGATTCTATAATTAACTATTTTATTGTCTTTTCAAAAAAAAAATAGGGTTAAAATATATAATCGTCCCTGAACTTTAAGCGAAATCTGAAAACCGTCCCTCGCCGGAAAATTATCTGAAATCCGTCCTCGTACTATCAAAAACAAATTTGTTCCATCCCTCCGGCCGCCTTAGCTCCGACAAGAGCCATTTTTTATTTTTACCCATCCTTGAACTTTGAGCGAAATCTGAAAACCGTCCTTTTTTTTATTTTTATTTGTATTTGTTTAAATTAAAATTCTCTAATTTCTAAGAATTAAATCTAATACCCTTTAGTCTAATTCTGAATTCCCAATTTAACCACAAATCCCTTAATCTAACCCTAACTCATCCCAATTTAACCACAATTCCCAAGTTCTCTCTCCTTTAGATCTTGTTTCTCTTCTTTTCTTCTTTCTTCATCTTCATCTTCATCCCATTCCCTCCACCAACAACAACATCGTCTTCTTCTTGTTGTTGTTAGAAAAAAAAATTCAATTTTAATTCTTAGAAATTAGGGAATTTTCAGATTTCGCTCAAAGTTCAGATTTCAAATTAGGGAATTTTAATTCTTAGAAATTAGGGAATTTTCAAATTAGGTAGATTTAATTCTTAGAAATTAGGGAATTTTAATTTTAAAAAATAAAAATAAAAAGGGGACGGTTTTCAGATTTCGCTCAAAGTTCAGGGATGGGTAAAAATAAAAAAAGGGCTCTTGCCGGAGCTAAGGCGGCCGGAGGGATGGGTCAAATTTGTTTTTGATAATACGAGGATGAATTTCAGATAATTTTTCGGCGAGGGACGGTTTTCAGATTTCATTCAAAGTTCAAGGACTGTTATATATTTTAACCCAAAAAAATATAACTATTTTATTGCAAAAAGAAAATATATAGTTTCACTTTTAAAAAAAATATGTCGAGTTTTTAGAAAATAAACCGTTTATATTAAAATATATTAAAAAATATTAAAAAAATCTCTAACTACCATTTTTATATAATACTATATAATATATTAAAATATTGTATTTTCTCAAAATTGTTTTTTCAATACAGATAAATCCAGACACCACTATTTGTTCTACAAAAGATTTTGGACACGTGTATAATGTGGCAAGTATCAACCAAATCCTCATAAAACATAAAAAAAAAAACAAATAAAAATAAAAATAGACAAAATCTTAACCAAAAAGAACAAGACACACAAAAAGTTGTAACTCGAGTTTCAGTTTCGCCTCAACACGCGGCGAACCGAACTCTCTCTCCCCTCGCCACCACGACGCACCACCGCATCTCTTCCCCATCTCCTCCTCTTTCCACTCTCTCTCTCTCTCTCTCTCCTCTCTCTCTCTCTATGTTTCAATTAAAAAAAATAATCCCAAAATCCGTTTCAATTATTCCCCTGCATTAATTCCAGTAACTGATTAAACCTTTCTCTATCTTTATCTCTCTATATTACACAAAACAAACATAAAGCACACAAAACCAAATTGCAGTTATTTTTTCTTCTTCTTCCTTCTCATCCTAAACTTGAACCCTTTTCATATTTCAACATTGCATATAGTAAATTGAAGCATTAAACAGAACCCAGTAGTGGCAATTATTTCTTCAAAAACATTGAATGGGTGCACTTTGTCCATTTCTTTCCCCTCCCTGATTTCACTCACCTGCAATTTATTACCCCTCTTTTCATCAATTGACTTTCTTTTCATCACCACTATAGAAAGAAAAAAAAAATAGGTCAAAATTTTCCCTGATTAATCCAATCCAATTTTCTCAGTAAAAAGAAAAAATTCAGCTAGTGAGTGCGGTAATTTTTTTACCAAACATTGTCCTTATATAAATCACTCCTCTATTTATCAGTGACGCTGCTTCATAGAGCTTTCCAGAATTCCATAAGAGAGAAACAAACAGGGTTTTGAAAATTTTCTATCACTTTCTCGGGAAAATCATATCACTCCTCCGGTGAAAATGCCGTCGTCAATCTCGTCGGAGACCAGCAGCTGCAGCGGAGGCTGTTCGCCGTCGAACCTGGAACGTTTGCTTCAATGTGTCACACCTGTTGTTCCTTCTCACACTCTGCCTCAGGTATTATTTTTATTTAATTATTTAATTGATTTACCAATTTTTTAGTTTTTCTTTTTTCAATTTGGGATCAGTGTTTTTCTTCGTGTTGTTGATGAAGGTGCCAATGTTTTCATTCTTTCTTTCTCTTTGTGTTGTCGATTCATCGAACGGTGCGTTTTTTTTGTTTGGTTTTGTTTTGTTTTCTGATTTTCATTGTTAACTCTTCTTCTCTCTGCACCAACACACAGAAAAGAAAAAAGGAAACTTTTTATTCTTTTCATTTTCTCCTTGATTTTATCCGTTTTTGTATGATTCTAATAAAATTATAGAAATTTTTTTGGAAATCTGTTTGATATTTGATGGAATTACCATGTATAAAAAATTTATTCACAATGATATACTAACTATTTTTATTTTTATGTTATTGTTAATTATCTGAGTAATTTTTTGTTTGATTGACTATTTGACTATTTTTGCAGCATTTATGAAGTAAGAGAGAAAATAATAAATTTAAGTTAATTGGATAGAACCAAACACCTATCTTTTGGATGGATTTCGATTAAAGTCAACGTGGATCCGCGTCGATTCCGACGTGGCAAAATTCTGCTTATCCAAATTCTAGTGGACTAGTAGTGATGTTTTAAGATATATGTGAAATTTTATTAGTGTTTAATATTCTTTGTAAATGCATGTTTAAATGCGCAGTAAAAAATCACGGTAAATCAGAAAAAAGTTACTTTCATCCATTGAAATTTTATTTCACCGTGATTTTTTACTGCTTCTTGGTTTAGGTGTTATGTTTGATTTGCAGTTTGATCTGTTGTCAGTTCTCACTCTTCAACTAATGGGTGTGAATTTCAGGACCTATTCTCATAAGGCCATAAGGGTATGCTATTAAATACGATGCGGATAATGTTGCATTATCAACTCTCGTCGTATATTAATTAATAATAATGTGCTGATACATGAAACTATGTGTTAGTGTCAATTGGGTTGTGTGATTCACTTAATAAATCATTACTTTTTTATTTTGGTCAAAAATCATCACTTGTTGAATTAATTTTATTTTAATCTCCTCGTCTTTTGCTTTCTGTATGGTACTGTGCTTTTGGGTCTGGGGAACACCTAGAGAAATTGGCTAAACATTGTCGTAAAGGAGAAAGCCTTTGTCTTGTGCAGAGATATTCACTCGATGCCTTTTAAAAATCTTACTTCACGTGTCATTTTCCAATTAATATATTTATATATATACATTGATTTTTTTTAGTACATGAAGAAAATGTTTACTAAATCAAAATATGATCGATGCAATGATGTCGACATGAGACCCTCCAAATTATCAACAAAAAAAAAAGAAAGTCATTTTCCTAAGTGAATGTGACATTGCTTTTTTGGATTTTCATCAATTTATTCCTACCGTCAAAAAAAATTCTATCTATTCCATTTTTCTTTAGTCTATGTTTTTTAGTTATTCTCTAAAACAAATTGATTGAAAAAATTGGGGGCAAAAGACCAAAAATACGTGTATTTGTATTTTATTATTTAAAAGAAAGTGATATGTAACTGTATTTTATTGTTATTATTTTTTTTGGTTTTATTATCTTCTCTTCTTGTTGGCGGTGGGGGTATGAAAAAAAAAATATTACATCACTCACGTGAGATTAGTCTTTTTATGTGGATGAACACTTTGCTTGTAATCATTAAATTTAAACAATCATAATCCTTATGTGCTAGACAATGTGCAAGTCTTTTGGTCAGGATAGTGGGGACCCTTTTTCTTTTTAATTACCCTGTTTCTTAGAAGAAGGGGAAAAGTCATACAAAATCTTCATGTTTTGTCGTTTTGATGCAGTTGTAGTGAAGAATATCTGTGGATTTTTTTCTTTTTATTAGGACTTAAATTGCTTTTCTTAGTCAATAATTATTTTAAGAGGAAATTTATGACACTTGATATGGTTTGGAGAGAAAACCAAGGATTCTTCTGTTGGCATCATGTGGGTTAGGAGGAAAAAGGCCAAACTTCATAAGTTAAAACTTGAATTTTCTTCAACACAAGCTTCTGACTGAAAAATTGGCCATTCTTTATGTGGGCACAATTGCACTAGTTTTGATTAGTGGTCCAAGGTAAAATGATGTTCCTAGCATTAAAATCATTTGTTATTTTTTGTGGTAACCTTTTATTGAGAAAAATGTTTCCAATGGGATTTCCCAGTTGCTTAAGCTACTCACTACAATGTTATTATGTGGCTCTTTTTCCCTCAATTTTTGTTGTTTTAGAGAATCAGTCAATGTTTTTGGTTATTCAAAGGGCAGGTGGAGGGTGCTATTTCATGTTTTGGCCCATGACTTTATTGGCTCTTGCTACTATTTTTAGTATTTCTTGCTCTTGATTCTTAAAAACAGGGTTGGGGAGTCAAGGGTCTGTTTGGTGTGTTCTTTGAATCCACTCTTAGTTTCTTGCAAGTAACCTCTTTTGCAATATTGACACAATTTTGGTACTGTCTCATTTCTTACATAGGTCACATTGCATTATTGATTCCCTTATAATAAACTATTTTGTTTCTAGTCAGATAAAGAATGGAAGTGAAGTTCTAAGTTCTGTCTGTGCTGTCTGTGATTAATATGCTTCTTTTTCCTGTTTTCAATTAAAGTTTAGATATATTGGTCTGTCATTGAACATGATTCATGATGAACATTATGATGTTATATGATATATTTAGCCGACCCTAACTAGTGAGAAGAAGCTATGGTAGTTGATTTTGTAAATGTTAGAATATAGAAGTATCACGCTATTCATAGCATGTTTGGATCAACTTTTTTTCCCTCAGAATCAATTTTGAGATTTTTCTCCCCAGAATAGATTCTGGCTTTAAAATCATTTGTAAGATCATTCTATTAGATGGCAGAAAAAGACCATGGACCTTCTAATTTCTTTCCCTAATTTCTTTGCTGACATTATGTGATTTGCAGAGCTGCTTGAATGATGTAAATCGCCTCTGGCAACCTCTTGGCAAGGAGAAAATTGAATATTTCACCTTGAAAGATCTCTGGGACTGTTTCAATGAATGGAGTGCGTATGGTGTCGGTACGCCTGTGACTCTAGAGAGTGGTGATACTGTGATTAACTACTATGTTCCGTATCTATCTGCTATCCAATTGTACACCAATAAGTCTGTGGCAGCTTCACAGTATGTAGAACAATGCCTTATTGTTATTATATACCAAATGTGTCAACAAAATGGTGTGCAAACCCATCTTCTTTTCTCTTTTCTAGGAATCAGAGAGAGGATGGTGATGGAGTTGAATTTGAAAGCGATTCATGGAGCGATGATAGTGGAAGTGATGACCTCTCTAGGTCACTGAGTAACAATTCCAGCAAAACTTGGGATGCTGTTTCTAACGACTCAAGCTCTGACCAGGATGGTTCATCACCAACAAAGGATCAGCTAGGCCACCTCTACTTACAGTATACTGAGACGGCTGCGCCCTACGCGAGAGTTCCGCTTATGGAGAAGGTATCCTTTCATTGTCAATATGTTAAGTAGTATTAACTTTATACCACCTCATTTCAGTGACAATATAGATGGACTTACTTGTTTCAGATATCTGAGTTAGCTAGAAGCCACCCGGCCATAATGACATTGAAAAGTGTAGACCTTTCCCCTGCAAGTTGGATGGCAGTTTATTGGTGAGCATAGTTTTTTAGCTCTTCTTATATGCATGCTTTTTGAAGGATATGTGAACTCTCCTTGTTACATGCGAACTTTGTTTGTAATTGTCACTGAAACCGTTTTATTTCTCAATTTTAATTGAAGATTTGTGTTTGTGTTTTCATAGACAAGATATAAACTGACAATGGGTGAAGAGTTTTCTAGAGCTCAACAATTAGTTCTCTATATAAGAATATTCTTATTAATTTTTTATTTGTAATTCTATGTTACTTTCTGTAAGACGCCTAGTCTCTCTTGGTAGAAAGATGTTATACATACTGACTCTTCATCATTGAATAGGTATCCGATTTATACTATCCCGGGTCGTAAGAATGTCAAGGACATGGAAGCATGTTTTCTCACTTACCATACTCTGTCATCGTCATTCCAAGGTATCTTAATGCAGTTCTTTACCAATCAATGATGTCTTTTTGATGTGAAAGAGAAAAAACAGATCAAATCATTTGTATGTCTTGCTATTGTTTAGGAGGGGGCAATTATGATTGAAATTTATACTACTTAGTCATAGAGGTTCTGATATTATATTATGAACCAGCTATCCCAGAGCTTAAACTGTTAGGTGAAACACATGTTTTAGCACATATAAGCTTTTACTATCAAAGTAGTATGTTGAATAATAATTTTGATTCATTATATGGTAACTACTTTTAGTTCTATAGTGGTGCTAAATGTGCACTACACTAAAGGTTCTTGGCGGTGGTTTAGTTCACACAATCTGCTATATCATTCCTGCTGAAAAGTGAGAACTTCATGTTATTTTTTGTTCTGTTTGTCTACAGATTGTGGAACGGAGTCTGACGACATTGACATGGACAAGGAGAAAGAATTATGTTGTTTCAGTGAGTGGGGAAGCATTCTGGAAGAGCAATGCAAGAAAAGGGACAGTGACTGCATATCTCTGTCTCCTTTTGGACTAGCTACTCACAAGTTGCAGGAAGATGTTTGGTTAAACCCAGAGCCATATGATAAGGATATGGTTACCTATCTCTACAGTGCAGCAGATTCATGGCTAAAACAGCTCAATGTCAATGATCACCATGATTTCAACTTTTTCACATCAAACCTTACCTTGTAAAGTGGTTTCTCTTCATCCTTACCTGACTGCTATCATGTTTGGTTCCATGCTAGAATGTTTTAGAATCGATTCTGGTAGGAAGCTACAAGACTTGGCTTTGGCTTCTGTGCAAACCGTGAAACTAAACCCTTTGTTTAGCTTTGAACTGACACCGGCCATAAAAGAAATCCCCCTGGGTGCAATTCTGAAAACATTCAGAATCTGAGGTTATCTCATAAGAGTATAACCCTTGAGCATTGTAAATTTTTGTTAATGGGTAGGGGGTGAGTTTTTAACCATAGTTTTGGTTTTTCATGCTGTTATCCTAGAAAGAGGGTAATTGTTTGTTCTAGGTAACTGAAACTTATGATGCATGTCTTGTACTTTAGTCCTTTTTTAGTTTTCAAAAGATCTTCTCTATTTACTTTTGTATATTTATCGTTTTCTTTTAATCTTAATTCGCGCAAAACCAATTAAATGTAAGAGAGCTAATAAGGGAGGATTCTCTCTTCCTCTCTCTCTTCAAATGCATGTGGTAAATAGATATATGAGGACCTTTATATAATATGAAGAAAGAAAGACACATTGTTTCACTTGATGACATGAGAGGATTTCAATCTGTTAATAAGTAATAGCATCCTTTAGCCAAGATCACAAAACATAATAAGTGTGTTTGGCTTTAACAAATGTTTTGTTTTTCACTCTTAATTATAAAAATGTCACTTTTCAGTTTTTTTTCCCATAGTTATTCAGTAACAAAAATAATACAAAATAGTTTTGCAAAATATTTTGAAATAAAAAGGGAATATAATATTGTATTTTTTTGAATTAAAATTAAAATTAAAAACTAAAAATATCTCCTACCAAAGAAACATAACTAATTATAAAAATTTTGATTTAGAAAAACTTTCTAGCTTTGAAGAAGATTTCGCAGTATTTTGTATTTGTTTTTTCGCTCCCTTTAGACTTTACTATGTTCCAATAGGTAACAATTTTAAGGCATTTTAAAAAAGTTAAAAATACACAACTCTAAATCCTCTTACATTTCATTTTCTCCCGCATATCTTCTTCTTTTTCTCGTTTTTTCTCTACTTCTCTCTTTCTAACCATATCTCTTATTTTCTATCTTACCTTATGACCATACATTGCATACTTGAGAAAAAAATTGATGAAAGTTTATTACATAAAAGTATGCACATGTTAGTTTAAAGAAGACATTTTTTTGAACATAATTATTTATTTTATTTTTACTGTATGTTATATGCAACCATTGTTAGACTTTTTTTAGAAAGAACATTTTGATTTTCCTACATCCTCTTCTTTCTTATCATTTTTGTTTTCGTAGATGATTAAATTAAGCTTCAAAGGTTGTCTAAGGAACTTGCATATAAATAAGGAAGAATAATCTATGAGAACAATATAACAATACTTGAACATTCATCATAATAAGGAAAAACACACTCACATTAGGCATAGAGACCTGATTCTAGCATGAAGCCAGGCCAACTGTTGTTTCATATCTAAAACCTTTTTTTTTTCCATCTCTCCTTGTTGCGCCTTTTTTGATGTCTATTTGGCTCTACGTTGACTCCATTCCTTCTTTCCAAAAGTAAAGGTTACTCAAATGCACATAACAGAGATAGGCAGAGGACAACAAATGCGACAATTTGGCAAAAGGAGGGGAGGAAAAGCACGATTTAGAAGACAAGGACATATAAGACATATATGGAGGTGGTGATGGAGAAGAGAAGAAGTGAAGGTGGTAGCGAATGGGAGAAAGAATCAACATTAAAAAGTTTGACATAGAGGATGGAATACTCTCATTAAGAAGATTAAAGTTGTTTCCCATCAATGAGTGCATTTGGTTTCAAAATCATAAGTAATTTCATAAGAAAAAGGCTTCACTAAACTGATGGGTAGGACCAACCTATTCAACCAAAAATCTATCATATGTCTGCTTTTGCGCTAGTTAGATTGGGAATGCAACTGAACTGGTGCATGATACGACCCTCCTAATTCTCAGCAAAATCGGTGACGCGATCAACTCTTGATGAATTAGACGGGGTTGAGAAGTCTTTTTTTTCTAAAAGAGATGAGCCCAACGTTAATGAAAGTAAATGCATTTGTCGACATTGACATAAATGAGGCTTGACTTTTTTTAAATGAGATGAAATGTCACTGACCGCCACTATAATCGAATATACTATAATATCTTAATACTAACCTTTCTTTTTTTTCCAAAAATGGTAAAACAAAGATAACGTACATCCACACTACAGGGCAGTGAGCCAGGCATACTAGGGGGACTATCATAAGACCCCTCCTAAGTAGGTGCTCCATGGGATATCCCTTATGAAATTTGCCCACAAACTTTCATTTTCCTAGACGCAAAAAGATTCGAACCCTCAACTTGTAAGGGTAAAAGTTAAATCTTGAATCTATAGCAAGTTATGTCAACCAAAGTTGGTATCTTAACATTTCCTTGAATTATTTGTGTGCATGTTATATGTGTTTAGATTTTAGAAGATAAATTTAAATCTAAAATTATATTTGATATAGATAAATAATTTTATATATATTGATTTAATTAAGAGCATAAAATTATAGAGTTCGTACTTGAATTTTTATTTATAGAATATCCACTCATTAAGAATAAATCGCCTTTAAAACAACTTTCTAAATAAGGAGTAAAAGAGTCAAATTAAAAGATCTCACCAAATGACCCCTAGAGCCTAGACTTTCAATTCAATAAAACTCATGTTTGGCCAAATAATCAGCTAACCTATTAGTTTCTCTAAAAATATGGCTCTTAAAGATATGCACTTGTAGCCTAAAGAAGAATTTTTTTAGTGGATATTTCATTTTTATTTTTACTTTATGCTATATGCAACCATTACTAAAGTTTATTTTTAGAAAGAATATTTCTATTTTTTCACATCCTCTTCTTTCTCATCTCTTTTTCTTTCGTGGAAAAGGAGGAAACTAAGATTCAAGGATTGTGTAAGGAATTTAAATAAAAAGAAGAACCATCTCTAAGAACAATATAACAATACTTGAATTTACATCACTATAAGGTAAAACATACTAACATTAGGCAAGAAAAAATACCTGATTCTGGTATGAGCCCCCGCCAACTTTTGTTCCAGATCTAAAACCTTTTTTCCATCTCTTTTTGTCGCTCCTTGTTTTTTTATGTCCATCTACCTCTACCTTGCACCCATATCCTTCTTTCCATAAGAAAGAGTATCTCGACTGCACATACTAGAGATTAGTATAGGACAACAAATGCGACGTTTTAGCTAAAGGAAGAGCAAAAGGACAAAAAAAGACTTGGGTTGATTAGTAGAACTAACCTATTCAACCAAAAATCTATCATATGTCTGATTTTGTGCACCCAGTTAGATTGGGAAAGCAATCGAACTAGAGCAATATGATGCAACTTTGCTTATTCTTAGAAAAATCGATGACCGATCGACTCTTGATAAATTAGACCTGTTTGAGAAGTTTCTCGATAAGAAATAAGCACAACATTAATGAAAATAAATTTATTTGTAGACATTGACATAAATGAGGCTAGACTTTTTAAAATGAGTTAGAAATGTCACTAGCGTAACCGACAGCCACTATAATTGAACACACTAACATCTTCATCTGAACATTTTCTTTTTTTATTAAAAAAAGAGTAGAAATGAGAGAAAATATACTCCAGCAAAGCTCTAGTGGCATGCTATGAAAACCAACAGAAGACCACTCCTCGGTAGGAGCTACATGGTATCTCCCTAAAGAGATTGGGAATGTAATCAAACAAGTGCCACATGATGCGAATCTTAGCAAAATCGATGGCCGATCAACTCTTGATGAATTAGACCTGTTTGAGAAGGTTCTCGATAAGAGATAAGAACAACATTAATGAAAATAATTGTACTTGTCAGCATTGACATAAATGAGGCTTGACTTTTTAAACCGAGTTAAAGATGCCATCGGCGTTACCGACAACCACTATAATTGAACATACTAACATCTCTATCTTAACTTTTTCATTTTTGTTAAATAAAATGGTAGGGCAGAGAGTAAACACATTCCACTAAGGCTCTGGTGGCATGCTAGGAAAATCAGTAGAAGACCATTCCTTGGTAGGAGCTGCATTCAATCTCCTCAAGGAGGCTTTCTAAAAACAATTACATTTTACTAGACACAGAGAGACTCAAACCTTAACCTTTGAGAGGGGATAGATAAGCCCAAAATCTATAGCGAGTTATGTCAACCCAAGCTAGCAGATCAACATTTCCTTGAATTATGCGTGTGCATGTTATGTGTGTTTAGATTCTTTAAAATAAATTTTAATCTAAAAATAAATTTGGTATCGATAAATAATTAAATATATATTAGTATTTATATATAACTTTTCATATCTTTGTTTAATTAAGAGCATAAAGTTATAGGGTTTGTACTTGAATTCTTTTTTAAAGAAAAATCATTTATTAAGAGTAAATCGTATTAAGAACTACTTTTTTTTTTAAAATCGGAAATATATATATTGCACCCTCTAGGGATTGATCCCTGGACCTTCCCCTTTCAACTCATATGTCCAATAGCTCTTATCACTTAAGCTATCAATCGAGGACAGAACAAATTTTTCAAGTACTGAGTAAAAGAGCCAAATTGCAAGAGCACACAAAAAGACCCACTGAATTTTAATTCTATTACACCTATGTTGGGCCATATAATTAGCCAGCCCATTAGCTTTTCTGAAAATATGGCCCAATAAAGCCACCTGTTGGTTTAAAGAAGATTATTTTTTGTATATATTTAACTTTTTTCCATATGCATACGGTGATAAAGTTTATTTTACGAAAGATCATTTTGATTTTTTCACATCCTCTATTGTCTCATCTCTTTTTTTTTCATAGAAAATTATTAAAATTAAATCAATGGTTTGTGTAAAGAACTTTCATTAAAAGGAATAACCATCTCTAAAAACAATATAACAATACTTGAATCTACATCACTATAAGCTAAAACATACTCACATTTGGCATAAAAAAAGATACCTGATTTCAGTGTGAAGCAACAGCCAACCGTTGTCCCAGATCTAAAACCTTTTTTCCATCTCATTTTGTTGGTCCTTGTTTTCTTTATGTCCATCTGACTCTACTTTGCACCCATTTCCTTCTTTCCAAAAGAAAGAGTATTTCAACTGCACATACAACATATTAGCAGAGGACAACAAATGCGACGTTTTGGCAAAAAGAAGAGTAAAAAGAAAAAAAAAAGACGTAGGTTGTTTAGTAGTTCTTACATATTCAACAAAAAATCTACCATATGTCTGATTTTGTGCACCTAGTTAGATTGGGAATGTAATCAAACAAGTGCAACATGATGCGAATCTTAGCAAAATCGATGGCCGATCAACTCTTGATAAATTAGACCTGTTTGAGAAGGTTCTCGATAAGAGATAAGAACAACATTAATGAAAATAATTGTACTTGTCGGCATTGACATAAATGAGGCTTGACTTTTTAAACCGAGTTAAAGATGCCATCGGCGTTACCGACAACCACTATAATTGAACATACTAACATCTCTATCTTAACTTTTTCTTTTTTGTTAAATAAAATGGTAGGGCAGAGAGTAAACACATTCCACTAAGGCTCTGGTGGCATGCTAGGAAAATCAGTAGAAGACCCTTCCTTGGTAGGAGCTACATTCAATCTCCTCAAGGAGGGTTTTTAAAAACAATTACATTTTACTAGACACAGAGAGACTCAAACCTTAACCTTTGAGAGGGGATAGATAAGCCCAAAATCTATAGCGAGTTATGTCAACCCAAGCTAGCAGATGTCCAATAGCTCTTATCACTTAAGCTATCAATCGAAGACAAAACAAATTTTTCAAGTACTGAGTAAAAGAGCCAAATTGCAAGAGCAGACAAAAAGACCAACTGAAGTTTAATTCTATTACACCTTTGTTGGGCCATATAATTAGCCAGCCCATTAGCTTTTCTGAAAATATGGCCCAATAAAGCCACTTGTTGGTTTAAAGAAGATTATTTTTGGTATATATTTAACTTTTTTCCATATGCATACGGTGATAAAGTTTATTTTAAGAAAGATCATTTTGATTTTTTCACATCCTCTATTGTCTCATCTCTTTTTTTTTTCATAGAAAATTATTAAAATAAAATCAATGGTTTGTGTAAAGAACTTTCATTAAAAGGAATAACCATCTCTAAAAACAATATAACAATACTTGAATCTACATCACTATAAGCTAAAACATACTCACATTTGGCATAAAAAAAGATACCTGATTTCAGTGGGAAGCAACAACCAACCGTTGTCCCAGATCTAAAACCTTTTTTCCATCTCATTTTGTTGGTCCTTGTTTTCTTTATGTCCATCTGACTCTACTTTGCACCCATTTCCTTCTTTCCAAAAGAAAGAGTATTTCAACTGCACATACAACATATTAGCAGAGGACAACAAATGCGACGTTTTGGCAAAAAGAGGAGTAAAAAGAAAAAAAAAAGACTTAGGTTGTTTAGTAGTTCTTACCTATTCAACCAAAAATCTACCATATGTCTGATTTTGTGCACCTAGTTAGATTGGGAATGTAATCAAACAAGTGCAACATGATGCGAATCTTAGCAAAATCGATGACCGATCAACTCTTGATGAATTAGACCTGTTTGAGAAGGTTCTCGATAAGATATAAGAACAACATTAATGAAAATAATTGTACTTGTCGGCATTGACATAAATGAGGCTGGACTTTTTAAACCGAGTTAAAGATGTCATCGGCGTTACAGACAACCACTATAATTGAACATAATAACATCTCTATCTTTACTTTTTCTTTTTTGTTAAATAAAATGGTAGGGCGGAGAGTAAACACATTCCACTAAGGCTCTGGTGGCATGCTAGGATAATCAGTAGAAGATCATTCCTTGGTAGGAGCTACATTCAATCTCCTCAAGGAGGGTTTCTAAAAACAATTACATTTTACTTGACACAGAGAGACTCAAACCTTAACCTTTGAGAGGGGATAGATAAGCCCAAAATCTATAGCGAGTTATGTCATCCCAAGCTAGCAGATCAACATTTCCTTAAATTATGTGTGGGCATGTTATGTGTGTTTAGATTCTTTAAAATAAATTTTAATCTAAAAATAAATTTGGTATCAATAAATAATTAAATATATATTTGTATTTATATATAACTTTTAATATCTTTGTTTAATTAAGAGCATAAAGTTATAGAGTTTGTACTTGAATTCTTTTTTAAAGAAAAATCATTTATTAAGAGTAAATCGCATTAAGAACTACTTTTTTTTTAAATCGGAAATATATATATTGCACCCTCTACGGATTGATCCCTGGACCTTCCCCTCCCAACTCATATTGAAGGTATGAAAAACGGTAGAAAGGGGGGGGGGGGGGTTTGAATAACGTTTTCAGTACAAAACTTCCACCTTAAAGATTTTGACAAATCTTTCGAGAACTTAAGTGCTAAAGATAAGAGATAGAGAAGCACACAAGGATTTTATCCTGGTTCACTTGATAAATCACTCAAGCTACTCCAGTCCACCCGTTAAGGTGATTTCTTCCTTCTTAGAATGAAGGCAATCCACTAATCAGGTAAGAGTTACAACTGCACTTGAAACCTACAAGTGACTAACAATTACACTGACTTAGCTCACACTAAGATTCACTCTCTTAGTCTTCTCTAGGATCCGATCAACCTTGATCTCCTAAAGGAACTAAACAAACTGTTTATCAAAGAAATGTTTACAAGAGATTTGCTTCTAAAAAGCTAATAGTAAACTCAATGAATTTCAGATGAAAGAAAGCTTAGAATTTTTTGAATATGTCTTGCGTATGTGAATGTTTCTTCTCGCCGCTTCTTTCAATCTTCAGCCTCTATATATACTCCAAGGATTAGGGTTGAGCGTTGCATGGGAAATGCTACCGTTGGAGGGCAGTTCTGGAAAATCCAGCTTCTGCTGTGGCTGAGAACGTTAGGTAGGTCGTCAGGAAGGTACACTTGCTTTTGTACTTGGATAGCGACTTGACCTTTTAACCTAGGAGACTTCTGATCAGGGGAATACTTCATATTGGAACTTGTGAAGCCGGTTGATCAGAGTCAGAGGGAAAGCACAGATCCTCTGACCATTGTATCTTCTGATTCTGAACTCAGAGGGAAGAACATGGCCTTCAGAGTTTCTTGCTTCTGGACTTCAGAGTTTCCACTATTCAGCTTCTGGATCTTCAGAGTCTTCTACACCATCAGAACATCTGAACCTTCAGTGTTTCTTGGTTATCAGAACTTCTGGATCTTCAGAGCTTCTAGCGACTGAGTCCACTTCAGAGTTTGTATAGCTTCAGAACCTCTGAAGCTTTTCCACTGTTCATACTGAACATGGTGAATGCGAAAGCGTTGCTTGGGTTACTCTTTATACACAGTGCTTCTGATTTGTGTGAGATTGAGTTGAGGTCAGAGCCTGTAAATAGCACACTCAGAAAAACACGTTAGAGTACCACAATTGTTCATATCAAAAGGTTAACTTGTAATCATCAAAACATAGAGTTGTACTACTAGATCAAAACTTGATCTTACAATCTCCCCCTTTTTGATGATGACAAAACTAAAATTTTTGATGAACAATTCTTAAACATTAAACTGAATTCACTCAGAGTTTAGAGATATAGAATAAGACTTATCCTGATGTGAATAGTTTATCTTGCTCATTCTGAATTCAAGTCACTGCTTGATTCTGAACTTAGCTCCCCCTGAATCTAATACTTGATGAAAACGTTAGTAAAGTCTAGATTCTGAGCTAAATAATATAAGAGTTCAGAGTGAAAAACTTATGACATAGATGAAAAACGAATAAACAGAGCGCTTAAGTAATCAGAGTCATGGACAAGGTATCAGAGTCTTGGGTATCAGAGTCAACTTAGAATCACTTCAGAAGAAGTGAAATGTATTCCTTGTATTTGCCCAGTGACACATCTATGGTCATGAAGGTGGAACTCTTAAAATCTCCAAAAGAGAAATAAATCACACTAACACATCTTACACATCAAAAACTGGGTTTACTCCCCCTTTTTGTCATAAGCAAAAAGCCTGGGGTGTGAAAAACTTAGCTTGAAGTACAAGGTACTCCCCCTTAGAGAAGGTCTAAGTTTAAAGAAAACGAAAACGATGTAAGAATCAGAGTTAGGCGAAATAAATAAAAGAGTTAGTGCAAGGGATGAGCGTTTACCACCGGTCAAGTGAGTAAATAGAAGGGTCAGTTACCAAGAACTTAACCTCGAGAAACTGTAGGAGCATTAACTTGCAGAGAGAAAGTGAAGCCTATAAAAAGCGTTGGAGAGAAAGGTAAGCTTCACACCTCGAATAATTTTCAGTGAAAAAGAATGGCATCATACAACGTAGCACTAGAAGAGCTGAGGAAGAAGGCCTTTGAAGAGGACTTGTTCCTGAACATCAGGCATCCAGAGGGTGCAACGACCATCTCGGAGCTAACACGGACACTGCTGGAAGAGGACCTGCGTCCAGAGTTGGAGAGAGACCTGAAGGAATTTCTTGCCTTCGTGGAGGAGGTGCAAGGACTCAGCCGGCTTGAACTCAAGCTGCTGGAAGAGAAAGAGTGTTTGGAAGAGAAGCTCAAGACTTCAGAAGAGATTCTGGAGAGGGATGAGCTAAAGAACAGGCTCAGCAACATCCAGCATGTACTGGAGAGTCTAGAGAAAGATAGGTCAGAGCAGCGCCAGGAGTGCAGAAGAATGAGGAGAGATCCTCCATTCTAGACTTTTTAGGGAAGTAATGTATGATGTAAACACAAAAAAATTATGAATAAAACGAGTTTAGCAAACATATGTGACACAAGGATATAGATATGCATATATAATCACAAACGAATAAAATAGAATAAGGAAATAAAAAAAAGAAACAGAGTTTAAATAAAACAACGTTAGATAAAAAGAAAGAAAAAGAAGAGATCCTAAAACTAAGGTTTGTCAGATCGTCGCAGAAGTTCCATCATCATTTGCTTCATCTCAATCAGCATGGATTCATGAGTGTCAAGACGTTGTTCCATGATGTCGAGTCTGGATGAGCTTGACTGAGTAGAACTGGAAGGAACATTCTGAGCAGCTTGAGGATCTGGAATGGAAGCAGAAGCAGCAGGATTAAACACAACTGGTGCAAGTGCTTGGCATCTAAGAGCTTCAGCCTCAGCTTCAAGTCGCTCTGCCTCAAGTCTGGCTTGTTCAGCTTGAGCTGCTGCAAGACGCGCAGCTTCTTCTGCTTGAACCTTCTTTCTCTTGGCTTCTTCAATGGCTTCAAGAAGCTTGTTTCTCTGTTCTTGTTCATGAAGAGCCACCCTTCTAGCAAACCTTTGCCTTGCAGCCTCAATGCTCTGACTTCCCTCTGCATGCAGGAGCTGCATCATAATTGGAACTTGAGCCACTAGCCAAGTGCTCAGATTGTTCCACTCATCAGCCACACTTTCAGCATTCTCACTGAGGTCAGTCTGACCGTGCACATTGCGGAGCCTCAAGGAGGCTTCATGATAGAAAATATTGATGCACTCAGAGAGAGAGGTGGGTTGAAGGTGAGTATAGGGAATTATGGAGAGGTTGGTTTCAGGAGAGGCTGGGTGATTGCTGCTATGAGCTTCAGAGACACCTTGTGGAGAACCAATGTTAATCATGGGAGCATTGGGTTCAGAGGTTCCAAGGTGAGGGTCTGAAGTTTCAACCAGAGGATGAGGTGATCTAACCGAGGATTGGTTAGACACTGAATGTTCGGGTTCAGGTTCTGGTTGAATAGGCTCTTGTTGGTCAGGGACATGGTGAGCTTGTTGAACCAAGGGGTCTGCCTCTTGTAAAGGATTAGCCAAGATAGGTTCATCTGGGTCTACTAGACGTTCAGGTCTAGGGCCAGGATATCTCCTAGGGCTTGGACAAGTTAGGTAATATTCTTCCAAGGCAGACACCTTTTCTTTTCTAACCTCCATGAATTTTCTAATGGATTCAGAGTTATTGGAGGGAGAAGAATCAACAACATTGATTGGGAAGGATACAGGTGTAAAGGCTGTTGAAGAGTCGGTATCCGTGGTTCTGGCAGCAGGACGTTCTGATGCTCTGGGAGCAGAGTGATCAGACGTTCTGGGTTGTGGTTCTGTTTGGTTTGGCTCGGGTTGGTCATGGATGATTGGTTCAGAGGATAATGGGTCGTACGGAATGGTGAGGAGAGAGGTTGGTTCTTCTGACCTAGAAGGTTGGTTCTGAAGCAAATTCCAGAGAGGTGCTTCAGTAGGAGAAGGTTGAAAGAAGGAAGATCTTGGGGAATGTGGTGGAGTGGTGGTTTGTGCGGCTGGCTGGGATTCAGGAATAGGAGAGAGGGGATTGGAGGAGTGTTTGAGCATAGCAGAAATAGGGAGTGCATCAAATAAATTCAAATCATCATCAGAGGCAAGTGCAGGCTTACTTGAATGTGCTGATGATCGAGTCACTCTGGCAGGAGGTTCAGTCCTTCTGACCACTTCAGCAGCTGGTTCCACCCGAGTAGGCTTCACCACGATTCTGACTTTCTTCTTCTTCTTCTTTGGAGGACCATCCTCACTGTCATCACCATCATCAGGCTTTCTCTTTGTCTTCTTGACCAGAGGGACATCAGATTCCTCAGAAGATTCGTCCAGAACCATCTTCCTCTGAGCTTTCTTCTTGGGAGGAGAAGGAAACTCTGGAGCTGGTGGTAGTCTGCTGACGAAATCATCAAGGTCAATTTCGAATCCTTGAGCCCTTAGATCTTCAACATAGCATCTGATGGCGTCAGGATTGTCTGCTTGAGTCCACAGAGGGTAGTCATTCAGAGGCATTCTTCTTCCTCTGATCTCAGAAGATGTGTCTTCATGAGCAGGAGCAATCTTCTTCTGGACCAAACCCATCTTCTTCAGAGAATTTGCAGTGAAGACATCACTGACAATGGTGCTCAAATCCTCTGTGCAACCAGCATTGATCAAATCTTGCACCAAGTTGCTTTCAATGAGAAAGTCTGAGAGCAGCCTCCCAAAAGGGATATATTTGATTGCAGACTTGATGGAGGCGGTGGTGCGAGACTTCCGGATGCATTCCTTCAAGTAGGAGAACAGGAAGTAGGGAAGGCAGATCTTCTCCTGATTTTGGATGAAGAACAACATCGCCTTCTGGTTGAAGTTGATGTAGTCTGGGGAACTGCCCTTCGGTCTCTGGTTTATGCAGTTGAGCAGGATCTTGTGCCAGATCCTGAGTTTGGGGTGAAGATCCATCACCTTGTAACTCGTCTTGCCCGGTTTGAAGGTGGTGTACAGAGCCTGGTTGACTATGTCCTTGGTGCTGGGTTTCAGCTTCGATTCCGTCAGTTGGAACCGATACCCATAAGCAGTTTCTGCACCTAGCAGATTCACGAATGACTTCTCCGTGATGATGATCTTTCTGCCAAGAATGTGACAGACCACTTGAGTATCATCGCAGTCTGCGTGCTTCCAGAATTCCTTTACCAGTTTCTCATACACCGGTCCTCGAAGTCTGTTGAAGTAATTTCCCCAACCTTGAGCTTGGACTTCAGGACGAAGATCAAACCCATTTGCAGCCAAGTTGTCGAGGTTGAATCTCCATTCTGCCAGGACTTGGAGTTCCTCAGGAGGATAAACACAGTGAACGGCACAGCCCCGTTCTGCAATTGGAACACTCTGTTCTTGAGCTTGAACTTGTTCTTGAGTTGGATTCTCAGAGCCCCTTTGACCCGTTGCTAGACCAACTACCATGTGAGGGAACTGAGGTGCATCTGCAGTAGATCTTCTGGTTTGTCTCACCATTTTGAAGAGGTTGAAGGTTTGAGGTAGAAGATGAAGATTGAAAGATGAAGAGAGATCGAGAGAGAAATCGAGAAAAAGGCGGTTTTGAAAAGCAGAGAGAGCGAGAGTGAAAACCGGAAGTGAAAGAGAACGTGTGTGTATAGTGGGTTTTATCAAATAACCGTTGTTGATTCAAAAAGCACTTTAAGATCAACGGCTGAAAATTAAAGATAGATAATAACAGTAAAATACACAATCACACACAGGAGATAAGCATATCTACACGCAATCATAACAGACTGTCACACGGGCACAAGGAACTATGCATCAGAAATTCTGACGCACGTGTTGTTGTCTCAGCTTCAGAGTCAGTACCAGTGGGCATACACACTCTGATTGAGTTACCTTCTGGACTAGACATCTTCTGATCAAGAAGTATCATAGTCAGAGGTTCTGATCCATCTTCACTCTGGACAAAAGTCCATGTTTAGATTTTTCAGAATAAAATTAAATCTATCCTCTGCTAAGGGCTTTGTAAAGATATCTGCCCATTGATGGTCAGTATCAACAAACTTCAGAAGAAGTACGCCCTTCTGCACATAATCTCTAATAAAGTGATACTTTACCTCAATGTGCTTTGCCCTTGAATGTAGGATAGGATTCTTACTCAATGAGATTGCAGCAGTGTTATCACAATAGATTGGGATATTGCTCTCAAGGATCTGATAATCCTCCAGCTGATGTTTCATCCAGAGCATCTGAGTGCTGCATATTGCTGCTGAGATATATTCTGCCTCTGCAGTTGATAGTGCAATGGTTGATTGCCTCTTGCTTGCCCATGAGACTAGATTGCTTCCCAGAAATTGACAATTTCCGGAAGTACTTTTTCTCTCTGTTCTATCTCCAGCATAATCAGCATCACAATAACCTGAAAGCTTATACTCTGATGTTTTCTTATACATCAAGCCAAGGTTAGTGGTGCCTTTCAGATACCTTAGGATCCTCTTAACAGCAGTTAAGTGGGTTTCCCTTGGATCTGATTGGAATCGAGCACATAAATGAACACTAAATAATATGTCTGGCCTAGATGCAGTTAAGTATAGAAGTGAACCTATCATGCCACGATAGAGCTTCTGACATACTTTACCACTTTTATCTTCTTTCTCCAGAATGCATGTAGGATGCATTGGAGTCTTGGCCACTGTAGATTCCAGCATATTGAACTTCTTCAGAAGTTCTTTAGTGTACTTGCTCTGATGGATATATGTTCCTTCTGGTGTTTGATCAACTTGTATTCCCAGAAAGTACTTTAATTCTCCCATCATACTCATCTCAAATTCAGCCTGCATCATCTCAGAAAATTCTTTGCATAGAGATTGATTAGCAGAACCAAATATAATATCATCAACATAAATTTGCACAATTAAGATATCATCTTTATAAGTCTTGCAAAAAAGAGTTGTATCTACTTTACCCCTTACAAACTCATTCTCCAGAAGGAATGAGCTAAGTCTCTCATACCATGCTCTGGGAGCTTGCTTCAGACCGTAGAGTGATTTCTTCAATTTGAACACATGGTCTGGTTTCTTTTCATCTTCAAAACCTGGGGGTTGATGAACATAGACTTCCTCTGAGATATAACCATTTAGGAAGGCACTCTTTACGTCCATCTGATGTAGAATTATGTTGTGATTTACTGAGAAAGAGATCAACAGTCTGATTGCTTCCAGTCTTGCTACTGGAGCAAATGTTTCAGTGTAGTCTATTCCTTCCTGCTGGCTGTAGCCTTGAGCAACTAGCCTTGCCTTATTTCTGACTACATCTCCTTTCTCATTCAGCTTGTTTCTGAATACCCATTTCGTTCCAATAACATGGACACTCTCAGGCTTCTTCACTAAGCTCCAAACATCGTTCTTGGAAAATTGATTCAATTCTTCTTCCATGGCCAGAATCCAATCCTTGTCCTGAAGAGCTTCATCTATGGACTTGGGTTCAATTAAGGACACCAATCCTTTCAGACTCAGCAAGGTCTCTTCAGAGGGTCTGAAGGCAGATCTGGTTCTGACTGGTTCGTCTTTGTTGCCTAGAATCAATTCCTTAGGGTGAGCTGCAGTGATTCTGCTCTTCTTCAGAGTTTGTGAGTTAGAGGGACCAGCTTCTTCCTCTGGTTCATCTTCCTCTGGCTCAACTTCCTCTGGAGCTTTGCCTTTGTCAGAAACATTAATGCTTAAATCTGCAAACTTTTCAACTAGCTTTGACTGGTCAGAGTCAAGCTTATCATCAAATCTAACATGAATAGATTCTTCAATAGTCTTAGCATCAGTATTATAAAATCTAAAACCTTTAGATCTATCAGAATAACCAAGTAATAGACACTTAGAAGACTTAGCATCAAATTTATGCAATCTATCCTTAGTATTGAGAACATAACAAACACAGCCAAAAGGATGAAAATAAGAAATGTTGGGTTTTATGTTCTTCCACAATTCATAAGGAGTCTTATTCAGAATTGGTCTCATAGAGATTCTGTTCTGAATGTAACATGCTGTATTTACTGCCCTCTGCCCAAAATGCTTAGCCATGCCAGTTTCTTGGAGCATGGTTCTAGCCATCTCCTGAAGAGTTCTGTTCTTCCTCTCAACAACACCATTTTGTTGAGGAGTTCTGGGACAAGAGAAATCATGTGCAATTCCATAGGAATCAAACAGACTCTCAAACTTGTCATTCTCAAACTCTCCACCATGGTCACTTCTG